>NW_018736224.1:0-37932 GCF_002204515.2 Aedes aegypti | reverse complement strand
AATTTGTGTTCTATAGTTGCGGTATCCGTTGTTTTCTTATGGGATCCTCCACTATAGGAACACTTTACCGCAACTATGTACAAGTAAGAAAAGTTTTAGCAAGTTTTAGTGATACTTCATCATGTTAAAGCAATTGAACGCTCTTTGCGACTATTCCGTGTATCAACACCAATACGATCGATTGGCAGTGTCGGTTCTGTGGCTAATGCAATAAAATCAGTAAAAACGGCACTATCGCAACTATAGGAACACCACAATAAGGGAACACTTACCATATTGTCATTTTTGTAGGCGTGCAATTTAAAATGCAGTCGCCTCTTCACATTTGATATCGAAGGGATCATCGAGATAGGGAGAGATCGAGACAAAGAACATTAATTTAATTAACACAGATTGGAAATCACTCCTTTACTAGAAAAATAAAACAAACAAACTTCATTTAGAGTTTCAAATTGTTCTGATTCACTTAAATCTGGTTTAGTAACCTTTGATAATGTTCATATCGACATATGGAAGAAATAGCAACAAAACATCATCAGGAACACATCGAGATATAGAGATATCGAGATATGGAGAGAGAAATCGTATGTGGAATGAAGAGACCGAATCAATCATCGACATAGGGAGACATATCGAGATGTAAAATATCGAGATGTGGAGAGTCGACTGTATAAATACGAATTTAGGCTTTGTATCATTTCGCGGGCCTTCCTTAGTCGAGTGGTTAGAGTCCGCGGCTACAACGCAAAGCCATCTTGAAGGTCGTATAGTAAATTTCCTGATTTCCCTGGGCATATAGTATCATCGTACCTGCCACACGATATACGAATGCAAAAAAAAATGCAACAATGGCACAGTTAATAACTATGGAAGTGCTCTTAGAACACAACGCTGAGTAGCCGAAACTGTCCCAGTGGGGACGTTAATGCAAGAAAAACACACGATTCCATTAAAAATCAAACGAATGCAATTCGTTAAAATTGCCAATATTTGTATTTCACATGTACACGTTTTGAATTTTTTTTTGAGTTTAACATAATTTCAACCGATTTCTAACAATAATAAAAAAAATTTAGCTACTGCCAATACCGCCATGTTCTTACCCATTTACCCACCCATATCCATTCTATCTTTCAAACGATGGGCAAGAGACACATCGATAAGCAATAAAGACTTAACAGTGGCAATGATTGGAGCCGGAAATGTCCCCATTCAAACGATACTCACTGGAAACTCTCATCAAGAAAGAAGGAAATGGCAACCCGAGGGAGGCGTCTTTTTGCAAAGGTACATCCGGCTCGATGTAACAAAGTTGATAACCGGTGGAGCTTTTGTGTGGTCTTCCTAATATCCTCACTTATTTGTCGAAGTGGAATCTCGAACGAATCGATCCGGTGATGGTGATGGTGATGATTTGCTCTCGCTACTCAGGGGAAAGTTTTCCTCGAAGAATCGACAGATTTCCCGTCAAATGTGTCTCTTTTCTTCGGTTTTCACATAGCTCTGGACGCTGGCATGAATGTCTTCGCATACTTAGCATTGCTGGTTTCGAACGGATAGAGGCGTACCTGGTGGTTCCAGACATGTGACAAGATATACTATCATTTGTAACCAGGTTTATAAAGGTTTTGTCACAAATAAATATTTAGATGCAGAAAAATTTAAATCAAATTGTTTCACAGGCTATTGAATGGTTAAGGGAGTTTCCATATTAGAATTGATATTTTTGTCATCAGCCAGCTATTTTTCCAATGTCAGGTCTGTATGTCTATTGGTCGTTCTGTTGATGAAGTGTGAAACTTGGGATGCTCGTTTTGTACTAAGTTGTACTGCCCATTAGAGTGATGCAAATTTCGAAATTTTTGCTCCCTATGCTTAAACGATTTAAATTATCGTAAAAAGCATCCTCCCAAAATTTGAAATGAATCGGAAGAAATTTGACTGTGCACAGGTCATTTGAAGTTTATATGGAGATTACTATGGAAAACGCCATCCTTTTGTGTTCAGCCCTCTATCTCTTCGTCATAATATTATATGGAAAAGTGAACACAATCTTCTCATGTGAAATCTTTTCAGCTACAACTTTGCCAAAGACCACATTTTGATAGGACTTAAGGATAAATTGCTATTCTTAATCAAAAACTGGGTTTGCATTTTGCATGCTTAACAACCTGCTCGGCAGGCAACAGTGGTGCTCCTGGCGGGTAGAATAGATCAGAGTAATCCAAGCTACTATGCTCTACAGCAAAACAGCAGTGTTGCTCTGAAAGTAATTGAATGAACATCTCAGCATGATTTAGACTTTTTTATCACTAATAATAAATTATCCTTAAGTCCCATCAAAATGTGGTATTCGGCAAAGTTGTAGCTGGGAAGATTTCACATGAGTAGAGTTTGTTCACTTTTCCATAAATTATTAGTACGAGCAGTTAGAGGACTGAACACAAAAGGTTTGTTTTTTCCATAGTAATTTTCATAGAAACTTCAAATGGCCTGTGCACAACCAAATCTCTTCCAAATCACTTCAAATTTTGGGAGAATGATTTTCATCATAATTGACACCGTTTAAGCATAGGGGAGCAAAAATTTCAAAATTTGCATCAGTCTACTGTCCATAGAAGCACTACTATGCTGGTGTTGTGGTAGCTATTTCGGTAAAAATGTGGCAGATTATGCGCAATTTTTTGCAGTGATTCCAATCATCACAGGAACAGAGCCTACTTCTCAGCCTAGTGTTCTTATGAGCACTTCCACAGTTGTTAACCGAGAGCTTTCGTTACCAAAGTTGCCATTTTCGCAATCGTATATCGTGTGGCAAGTATAATGATACTCTATACCCAGGGAACACAAGGAAATTTTCATGGTGGAAAGATCCTGGACCGACCGGTAAACGAACCCAGGCACCTTCAGCATGGCTTTGCTTTGTAGTCGCGGACTCTAACCACTCGGCTAAGGAAGGCCCTGATTACGATAAATCGATGATTCCAAGCAAGCTATTAGTGTATTTATATTGCTGTTTGCATTTGAGGTGCAAAACTTGACTGATTGTCCTCCAAATGCGGTACCAAAACCAATAAAAGGACTCCTAGCAACAATTATCTAAATCACCGCTGACCTAGATAGAAAAACCTATCTTTGACATCGCATTTCTTGTGGTAAATCTTACCGCGTTTGTTGTTCCCGCATTTCATATTTGCGTTTCAAACGCACACAGCAATACGAAGTCTTTATTAAATCCGAAGAATATATTAGCAGTTTCCTAGAAAAATTCTATGCAATTCAGGTGAAATCTTTGATGGGTTTTTAATTATATCTTAACAAGATTACTCTCAAGTTTCTAGAAAATGTCGAACAGAACCTCAAGCACAATCGTGAGAATCGAAAAGATCTATCCTTCCATCGCCATCCAGTGCATCATTTGGAAATGATCTAATTTTGGCTAGATTGCTCTTACTTCACCGTTTTTGCTCCACGTATGGCAAACAAGGTGAAAAACTTTCTCAGGCTACAGAATTTTAATCGTATTCGGATATTCACTCCTCGGAACAATTCATTAATGAGAGTATGTTGTGAAAAATTGAAGCAATTTGGTGCAGCCGTCTTTAGGTTTCTGGAACCACGCTGACCAAATTAATATCTTAAAAACTTCAAAAAACATCATATCGTAATTTTCAGATATCTCCAAGAATACTGAACCGATTTGTATGATTTTTTCAGAGTAGCTTCTTATTACCTGGCGTTATATACCCCACATTTTATTTTTTTGATAAATTGATCAAAAACAAAATGGACGCCAAACACATGTTATATGGAAAACGTCGGTCCCCCAAGGAACATCGAAATATCTTTAAAACCAGATCACCAATAATTAATATCGACACGGACTCCTAAACTAGAAGAGTTGTTTGAGAACTTGTGAAAAAATGGTGCAAAAATATTGAAAAACAAAAAAAGTTATAACGATTTGAATATTTATTTTGCGGTAAAAAATGTAGCTGCCGGTAGAGGGGTTAACCCGTATAGTCCTGAGTGAAAGCAAAAATACTAAAACCCTCACTGCTCAGCGGTTACATAACAGATTCAAATATTTTTGTCAGTATACTGGCCCACATATCTAGTTTCTAGAAGTGGCCGGGGGAACTCGGGAATACTCCTGCAGCCGGAGTTATTTCCACAATCGGCTATAATGTGGCAACTATATCAAGGAGTTTTAAGAAAAAACCCATCAGCGTAAACCTTCTGATAAACGATTTAATTGGATAAACATGTTTCCTGAATTTGATTAATCCAACAAATGACCATTTCGGGGACGCCTCAATTTTATGATAAAGTAGACAATTTGAGTCTTAAAATCTGTGTCAAACTTATGAGAACGAATTTTAATGAACTATTATGCTCGAGCTTTACTTTTAGAGAATGGAAACGGTTTAGTATCCAATGTAGAGCCGATTCTTAGGGCATTAGATTCTAGTGGCTGCATCTGGTACACTCTAAATATTGCAAAACTAATCATTTACAATGTTGAATATCAGATCTTAATAATTTATGCAAAATGAAATGATTGTCATTGGAATTTCTTTTTTATATTTTTTTATTAGTATCTGTTGGGCGGTAATAAACGAATCGTCAATTCTGTCAATTTATTGATGGGTAATACGAAAGATAAATTACAAAATTCCTGTGAAACAATTTAATTTTAGTGTGTGATGATCCTTTAAATAATGTTACTCTTACTTGTAGTAATTCGTTACCGCTCAACCTTCCAAATATGACTTTTTCTGTCTATAGACATATAATTCGTCCTGTAACAAGAGTGTACTTCATATATCTAATATGCACGAAATAATTTATCTGCTCACCTTTTATCTGGCTTATTATGTTAAATTTAGATATCCTAGTTAATAGTTCAGCATATGTAGTTTTTGTTTTCTGTTAAGGTAGAAGTATCAAATTGAATCATTTTCAGTACTTGTCATTAATTCATTAATTTGTTCATCTCACTCTTATTTATAATTGTTTTTGATTAATGGATGCGAATTCAATTTTATGCATGTTACTTTACTAATAATTCATTATCCGATACTGTAAAGAAAATTAACATTGATAGGAATATTACTTTAGCCTTTAGTTGTTTAAGTTACTTGGCATGTACTTATAAGTAGCTTAATAATTTCACTTAGTCTTTAATAGCATTTAAGGTAATCATTAATCAAATCTCTAAATCGAGAACAAGTGAATTATTTACAACTATCTGTAAATAATTCACTTGTTCTCGATTTAGAAATTTTACGCTACAATAGCTTTAAGGACGATTTGCATGTCATCACAGGCACTTCAATTTGTTCTCGCTTTAGATTTCTCTTGTTCTGATCTACCATGCATGACGTTTCTCGCAGACGAAACAATCCTTCTAGAGGTCATCAGGCGTGGTCGATGTTGGGGAATGTGGAGCTCGACGAACTATAGACGCAGCGGGACTAACAGTATCGTTCCAAACATTACATTCATTTCTTATATCTAGGTGTTCTGTGTTATTAGACAACACTATCATCCTAATTTGGTAAAACAAATTTAAGATTTAATTAACATTTTGTTAACAACATATTACATTTCATTTGCCGTAGCAGTTCAGAGTTTTTTACAGGTGAGTTGAATATAGTTAACCTACTTAACCTAAACATATAACACATAAATCGTGACAATAGAAGATTGTTACGTTTTTTTGCCTGAATTATTAATTATTTTATTTGACATTTGTTCCAATGTTTCAACATTGTATATTCATGTAACTCATTGGTACTATACCAGGGAGGAAGCCTCAGAATCATTTTCAAAATTTTATTTTAAATCTCTGCAGAGCTTTCTTCCTGGTATTACAACAGCTAGTCCATATTGGTAGAGCATAAAACATGGCTGGCCCTGAAAATTTGTTTGAATATCGGAAGCTTGTTCTTAAGACAAAGTTTTGATTTTCTATTAATAAGAGGATAGAGACATTTTACATATTTATTACATTTGGCTTGAATGCCTTCAATGTGATTTTTGAATTTTAAATTCTCATTTAATATGAGCCCTAGATACTTAACTTCATCTGACCAATTTACTGGAACCCCTTCATCGTGACAACATGTCAACTTGAGGGTTTCAAATAAAGAGCTTTTGGTTTATGTGGTAATATTATTAGTTGAGTTTTGGAAGCATTAGGAGAAATCTTCCGTTTTTGCAAGTATGAAGAAAAAATATCCAAACTTTTGCAATCGACTACAGATGACACGCAGACTTTGTCCTTTGGCGGAGAGGCCTGTGTCATCCGCAAACAAGGATTTTGACATCCCTGAGGTAAGGTACAGTGGGGGTAAAACAAGTACTACACGTACACTAACACAAGCAAACTTGTTAGCTGCAAAAAACTAATTAATATGAAAATTTGAAAGTTTTAATATCCACAAATGTTGTTTTTCTTCATTTTTTTTGATTCCCAGCTTAAATTTGTCATATTGACCATATTCTTCTTCTTGGCATTAACGTCCCCACTGGGACAGAGCCGGCTTCTCAGCTTAGTGTTCTTATGAGCACTTCCACAGTTATTAACTGAGAGCTTTCTTTGCCACAGTTGCCATTTTCGCATTCGTATATCGTGTGGCAGGTACGATGATACTTTATAAAAAAAGATAATTTGCACCGTCTTCAGCAAGGCTGCACAGACGAACGATCACTAACATCAGGCAACGGACAACACAAAGCACCCAGTAGCCCAGCGATGAATTTTTCGTTTGACGAAAAGTTTTCACAGAATGGAGCGGGAATCGAACCCCTCACCCCGTGGCACAATATGCCTAAACGCCTGACGCCGCTAACCGCAAGGCCACGAAGCCCAGGGAAGTCAAGGAAATTTCCCATACGAAAAGATCCTGGACCGACCAGGATTCGAACCCAGACACCTTCAACATGGCTTTGCTTTGTAGCCGCGGATTCTAACCACTCGGCTAAGGAAGGCCCCATGAAAGCATAGTATCGTACCTTATTTGACCATATAAATTGTTCTAGACAGATGATACAAATATATTCATAAAAAGAATAGAAGGATTTCAGTTTATTATTCAATAGTAAATATAACTTATATTTTAAAACTACGAGTGTTTTTTCGAAAACATCGTTAGGAATAATCCTACAATATTTCTGCATAACTTATGTTTTCCTGGCTTCTGCTGGTTTTTCCCTGCATGTTCAGTTTTTAGTCCAGTTTATTCATTAAAGCCACAAAAGCTATCACTAGTTATCTTATTGCTGATTTAAATTTAGTTCTTTATTCCCTTAAAAGGAACAAAGTTCCACTGGGATTTCATTTTGCCATTGTTATTTTTCCTTATCTTCGCGTTTTGTATTTAATTATTAGTTTTTCTTTTATTGTAAGTGTCCATTTCTAGGAGCTTAGTGTGAGCTTTTTGGTATGGGGTTCAGTGGAGGGTATTAAAAATAAAAAGGCAAATGTGCAAAATATTGTATAATATTTGGTCCCAAAATGCTGCCTTGGGGAACACCAGCTCTTACAGGAAGTCTTTCAGATCTGGAGTTCTGATAATTAACCTGAAGTGTACGATTTGACAGATATTTTTTGAATTATTCTAACAATGTATGTTGGAAAATTAAAGTTTTTTTTTTAATTTTCCGATCGAACCTTCATGCCAAACACTATCGAATGCTTTTTCTATGTCTAGAAGAGCAAGACCAGTAGACAGCCCTGTCGTCCTGCTTAGTCGCGCTTAGTCGACGACTAAGAAGCTTTTCTCAGATTTTTTTCTTAACGCTCTTTGGGACATCAGTTGAAAATTCAAGCTGTATCATCGACTTGAATTAATTTAACTTTGTTGCATTTGGATCAGGTGCAAACTAAACGCCCTGTGTAACATCAATCGAAATTGTCAAGCTGTATCAACGCCCTGGAGTAAAATGACCTTGTCTCAATAAGATCAGTTGCATTTAACGCCCTGTAGGATATCATTTAATTATACAAGCTATATTAACGCCCTGGAGTAGTTTCACTTTATTCTATGTAGATCAGGTGCATCTTAACGGTCTGAAGTTATCAATTCTTAGTTGTATCAACGCCCTGGAGTATTTTGACTTTGCTCTATGTAGATCAGGTACGACTCAACGCCCTGTATGACATAAATCGATCCATTCGTGTCGACGCTCTGGAGTAGCTTCACTTTATTTCACATAGATATTTGCGAGATCCCAGATGCGGGCCCAGATAGCCGTAGCGGTAAACGCGCAGCTATTCAGCATGACCAAGCTGAGGGTCGTGGGTTCGAATCCCACTGGTTGAGGATCTTTTCGGGTTGGAAATTTTCTCGACTTCCCAGGGCATAGAGTATCTTCGTACCTGCCACACGATATACCGTTTTGATTCATATTACGGACACTTAAGGCCTCAGTGAAGTATAACCCCAGCTTGGACGTTACAAAATAAATCATTCTGTATGATTTTTTTAGCGTTATCGAGCATCGGAAGCCCTTAAATTTCGGATGGTGGGTGAAGAATACGCATCCGCAACTTAAATAATTTTAAATAAATCAAAACGTGTGGCCTTTTCATGATTCTTATTCCGGACGCTCCCTCACTTTGCTTTCATATTCCGGACGCTTTGATTCGAATTACGGACAGCTCATGATAATCATTAATGGAACAGTCAAATCATCAATTGAAATCGTCCAACCCACTTAAGAGACGTTTAAGGTAGTTGGGCATTAAAAATTTGCAATGATATTTATGGAAAAAACCTAATAAAACGAGCCTCGAAAATGAGAGCTTTTGGACGGCGAAAATTGAAACATTTCATGTGAAATGTTTCCCATACAAACGAGAGTGTCCGGAATTTGAAGCTGTCCGTAATATGAATCAAAACGGTACGCATGCCAAAAATGGTCATTGGCACAGTAAGCTCTCAGTTAATAACTGTGGAAGTGCTCATAAGAACACTAGCTGAGAAGCAGGCTCTGTCCCAGTGGGGACGTAATGCCAGAAAGAAGAAGAAGAATTGCGAGATCTAAAACAACGCCCTGCAGAAAATCAATCGAAATTTTCATGCTGTATTAACGTCCTGGAGTAATTTGATCTTATTCCATGTTCAGGTGCATCTTGGCGCTCTGTAGGACATCAATTGAAAATTCCTAGCTTTATTAACGCCCTGGAAAAATTTGGCTTTATTTCAAACCCCTACGGTTATTTGACTTTATTCTATGTAGATCATGCGCACCTCATAGCCCTGTATAACATCAATCGAAATAATCAACGCTCTGGAGTAATTTGATTTTGCCTCAAATAGATGAGCTGTATCTTAACACATCATCATTTAATGAATTCATTGCTGTATCAACGCCCTTGAGTAGTTTGTCCTTATTCTATGTCGATTAGGTGCATCTTAACGCCCTGTTATAACGTCAATTGACCCAGGAGAAATTTGGACAGTATTCCAAATAGATCAGGTGTATTTGAACGTCCTGTATCAAATTAAAATTGGTAAGCTTTATCAACGCCCTGGAGTTATTTGACTTTATTTCACCTATATCTTTGCAAGATCTGAAGGATCTAAAAACCGCTTTGGAAAAATCAATCGAAATTTTCATGCTGCTTCTACACAGTGAAATTATTGTGATATTGTGTTATGTGGATCAGCTGCATCTTAACGCCCTCTATGACATCAATCGAAATTAACCCGAGCTGTATTAACGTACTGGAGTAATTTGATATTGTCTCAGATAGCTCATCTTAATTCCCTGTAGAACAATAATTTAAAATTCAAAGCTGCATCAACGCCCTGCTGAAATTTGACCTTAATCCACATAGATCAGGCACAACTTTACGCCCTGTAGGACACCAATCGATATTGTCAAACTGTATAAACACTCTGAAGTAATCAGGAGCAAATTAACGCCCTGTAGAAAATCAATTGAAATTTCCGAGCTGTAACAATATCGATCGAATCATCTCTAGTAACTCTTAAAGTTTGATGAGATACATGGAGTTTTGAAGCAGAAAAAAAAATCATCATTTCGTATTCTTGTTCATTTGGGCCAATAGTTATCATGCGATAGTGACGAAAATTCATTATAAAGTACTCATCAAAACTGTATTTGCTGGAAATGAGTTTGAAAACCTGCTGTAATGAATAATAAATAATTCTAAAATCCACTAATAGATCCAACGCCAGACTATTATAATAAACAATAGCGTAATATTTTTGAGATCCAGGGCAATTGTTAAATATTTTGCACTTTGGTATCACTTTGAGAGCGATATATTTGGCTGAAGACCTCTTGTTTGATCCAAAATTAAGGTTCAATTTTTCTAGTTGTCCTGCTTTAAGACACCTTGAGCATTTGTTCGTGAACCTAATTTTTCGGTTCTAGTTTTTATATAAAGTAATATAAGGAAATTTACGTATTCAGTCAGCAGTCTAAGCCGATGTCGCGATTCATTTGTAATTTTTTGACATACGCAGACAAACTAATGTTTGTTACATTTATGCGCTGCTCAATCCTGTCTAATATCACACCGGCAGGCTTGTTTGAGTACTTTTGAGAAACGTTTTTTACAATATTTCAAATATCTCATGTAATTGTGACTATTGCCTGCATCCTCATTTTCTTTGCCAGCCTTTCCCATAAGAACTGCAGGCAAATCTTTTTCGGCAACTCCACATAAGCCGCATTTTTGAGGCGTATTTATTTTCAATCAATGACATCTCTGGTGAAATTGTTTGTTCGGAAAATCTCGTCAGGGGGAAGCAGGCATATGAGTGGATCTCTCTTACGCTAGTAGAATTTCATATGCAATAATTTTGGTCATTTTAAATTTGGTCATCTTGTATTTCATCAGAAAAAATTCACCATTCATGCACCATTCGTTGTCAATTTTGTGGTCACCATCAAAAAGCTTACTAAGGTGTCACCTAAGAAATGACTTCCATCATTTGAGGGAAAGGACGAAAGTGTGACAGTGCATGTATTAGGTATTGGAAACAAACACGCTTCGAAACGAAATTCCGCAAAATCCCACGGAACTCATACAAGCGGAATTTTTATTTTATGATTTCGTTTCGTTTCGCCAAATTTCGCGAAATTCAAAATGGCTACTTTGGCAAACCAAAGCTCTCAGCTAATAACTGTGGAAGTGCTCACAAGAACCACTGAGCGAGGGTTGGGATTAGCTTACCATTCTCAATGTCGCACAAATTGAGAGCACAAATTTATAGTCAATGATGGTTCCGGACACGTCCTTACGGTCATCGGGAAAGGAAAGGAATGTTAGTTATACAACCATTGTTACTAAAGACCAAAGAATCGTCTGCAATTTTCCACAGTTGTCATGGAAAGGATATTGGGTTAGTGGGATAAATGTAAGGATTTGAGAGTTACCCTTTGATAGTTTCATCCTCCTACTATCCCGCTGTTTTTATCAAGAAAAACAAAATGAAAATGGGATAGTATTAAATTCGGTTTTCATTTATTTATTAAAATGAAGTTATTTCAAAATCTCGTGCGATTGATCGGCATCAACTGACGACGATATGATGGAGCCGTTAGTTTTGCAGCCAACTAATGGACAAAACGGAAAAGATGAAGGTTGATTTTCACATGGTGGTATCGAGTTTAAGTTGAAAGTGAATCAATGCCACAAATCCGATATCAAAGTTTCAATAATTTAATTGATTAATTATATTGATTTTGATGACCCTTTTTCTTATAAAAAATCACAAAAAACGTTATACTATGATTAATTGAATATTTTGAATTCGATCCACACCTTAGTTGCACACATCACCGTGAGCGATATTGAATTTGTGAATGGGCCTTTATCTACCAATACATACGACATGCAGGCTTGTCCTTGAAAGTCAGAAAGGTTTCCAAAATGAAAAAAATCCCAAACCGGATTGGGATACAAACCTGTCACCCTCAGCATGGTTTGCAATATTATCTTCGTTTGAATTGAACATTGAGTACTAATTGAGGGTTGTGTAAATATTACAGTGATAAATGTTTAAATGATACACGTAACATTATAAAAATATTTTGAGCACGATGGGTCATAAAAAAGACCACCCTCTCCTGACCAATTGAATGAACCTGTCAAAAATATTAGAAACCGCCTTATGTGCATGTTTATCAAAATTATCACCAAACAAAAAAAAATCACGGAATATTTAGAAAAATTTCGTTTCGTTTCGAAAATTCGTGCGGGTTTGAATACGGTTTTACGGAATATTTCAATTATTCGTTTCGTTTCGCATCGAACAGTATTGAATATTCCGCATATCGTTACGTTTCGTATCGCCATGGAAAATTCTCATATCGCATACCCTTACGTGACAGAGGGTGTGGGGTCTAGAAATCCTGAAAAATGGTGGACGTCATATTTGAAACTTTCCTAAGAAAAAACTGAGTTAGAACAGCAGCAAAAACTAGGCGAGTAATGGTATTAGCCGTTGGAAATGAACAATTTTCTAAATTATGAAAAACAACATAATTCGTACAACAAAGTAATAAGTAATCTTAATCATCGAGTTACTCGAGTTA
This sequence comes from Aedes aegypti, assembly GCF_002204515.2. Taxonomy (NCBI): domain Eukaryota; kingdom Metazoa; phylum Arthropoda; class Insecta; order Diptera; family Culicidae; genus Aedes; species Aedes aegypti. The sequence goes on along the minus strand of NW_018736224.1, from coordinate 25,350 downwards.
ACTGTAAAATGAGATTAAATTTGGGTCTGGTGGTTATATCGTATTATGACGCCATCTTGTTTTAAGCAAAAGTATGAGTTATTTAGTATGACGATGCTTATCATGTTGAAATGAAATAAAAATTGACTTGAAGCAAATACTCTCCATTCTGGGAATCTGTGTGAACTTTGAATCATTCGTCCCTGGTTTTAAAGATATTCCGATATATGTAGAGTAGACTATTCATATTTTCAAAAATGTCTGGAAACTCCCCAGTCAACCAATACTTTGATTTTTCATTGCGAGATGAACGTCTTGCCAAAATTTACTCAATTTAGAGTAAATTTAGTTGTGCTTCAAATCAATTATGTGTTTTGGGCTATTTTCAAGCTTTAAAAAATCACAACTACGAACGAAACATCAAAATTTATCGGAAATACTTCTACATAGTAGTTTATCCAATTCTACGAACTTTTGCCGAACACAATTTTATGATTGGAGCAAGTTTTAACATAGTTTGGTTGAGCTTTGTATCTCGAGGTTCTTGAAAATCTCTTTTTTCGGGAATTGTCTTCACTGAACAGCATGCCTGCATGAAAATTTCGGATTTTTAATTTCCAGACATGATGACAATGCATATCTAAAAGTCAATCCGTTCAATAGTAACCATTTTATCTTACGAAAATAAATTGTAAAAATAGGTAATTATGAAGCACATTTGTAAACCCCACTGTGGGTGAGCCAATAGCACCACCGTGAGCTTCAATGAATACAAAAAATGAACACGTTAGCACTGCCTTTTCTCAGTCGATGATGATGATTGTTTTCAAATCGTTCTAAATGATCAGTTGGAATGCCGATCAAAAACAATCATCACTCGGAAAGAAAAAGCAATGTTAACTTGTTTCAATTCATTCGTTTCCGGTACATGTGTCATGCATGATTTAACTATCATCAGGTTGCGATGCGGTGCTCGATCTTTGGGCACTTATTGTAATTTATTGCCTTTAGCAAACATGTAATCTGTTTGATGGTCAATGAATTCATAAATGTATTATGTTTGATTTCCCGTTGACTAGGGCCTGAAAAAATAATACCAATGCATGTTTTATATACCATGTATATTGAGAAAACTGTAATTTCTGGGTACTGCGGAGTACAAATTTGGATAAAACAATGTTAAAACTCAATTTAATCTTGTTAGCGTGTTCGACAAACTTTAACAGAATAGAATTAGCTTTCAAATAGTGGTAACAGCAAGTGGTTTTGATTTTCCACATGCTAGTTATGATTTTTCAAAACCTTGAAATAAGGCCAAAAACACATTTTCAACTTGAAGCATACTGAAATCTATATCAAATTGAGCTGAAAATTTGACCAGACATTGCTCTTAGCATGAGAATTCCGAATTCTGCTTGACCGGTAGATTTCCACAACATTTTTTAAATATGAACAGGTCTAATGTAGAGGGTTCAAAATTATCCATATATTTAAAAAAAAATATAGTTGTTTCACCGTTTCACATTTTAATTGGAATGAGCATTGAACACAAACTAAACACGGGCAAATGACACATTCCACGTACATCTACGCCAGGATATCAAAAATTCAAACACTGAAATATTTCCAAAGCTATGCAGAACATGAAAGACAATATGTTGAATTGTATAAAAAACATAAATTTGATTGAAAATACTGTGAAAAACATACCTTTAAAAGTTATATAAAGTTTATATAATTTATTGGGTGAGAAATTGAGACATTAAACAACTTTTTTTATAAAAGCCCTGTATCAAAGTTTATCAAGTGTAATATGATTGTCTTATCCGTTAACTAGAAGGGTATTAGATGACATTGTTATGTGCGGGTTTATTTTTTTCAAACAAATTATTGGTTCTTTGAAAACGTTTTTTTTTTCAAATAGTCACATTATTATGGTGTCGCGTTACGAAAATAGCCTTATTTTTGACATTGTAAAATAAATACTTCTTATAAAACTCTTATATTTTGGATTCTCTTCCTACTCGTCAAGATACGTGTTTCCATAAAAAAAGATTTAAAATTGGACCATTCTTCGAAAAGTTACACTAGGTGCAAAGTTTTGGTGTCGCGTTACGTTTATTTTCACCGTAAATTTTAAGGATGAAACTACAAATTTCAAAATGCTCGTTCTCAGCAATGCTACAACGATTTTCTAAATTTTTGATTTTTAGTAGATGGAAATAGTTATACTAGCCACCCCACTAAAACCCTCCCCGTTTTTGTGACATGTGGGTTTGTCTGTTTTATCTTGTTTTTCTCTCAAATCTGATCAAGTAGCTCTGGTTTTTAATGGCCAGTGACCCAAATATTATCAGACAGGTGCCGTTTAGTGCAAGAATAGTCTCTTACATGTTGTGGAATACTTGGCTTCGATGGTAAACAACGTGGTTTCTCCAGCGGATAATCCGGAATATCCGTAAAAATGGTCAATTCATGAAAATAATCCAAGACAGTTTTTTTTTTGTAAACTCACCAGAACTCCTTAGGCTGATACAAATATTAATTTTCTTTTATGTCACCAAAACCCCCCCCCCCCCCCCCACAAAAATCCGAAAATTTTGAGGGGGGAGAAAAAAGAGATTCATCATTTTTAAGACATCAGTTAGGTTTTATAAATTTTTAAACAAAAAACAGGTAAAATAATGATGCAGATGACATTTGAAAAAAGTTTAACAACTACCGTTAAAAATAAAAATTTGAAAAAACTTTTTTTTTCATTTTTATTTTTTTGTATCTTATTTATTTTTACGTACCTTCCAAGTGATCTCGGACATAAAAGAAAATTAATATTTGTATCAGCCTTATTATAAAACGCAATAGATTATTTGAATTGTTCATGGACCTAGGTGGTCACAATAATGACCTCCGGAAGTTCCGGGAACATCCGTAAACATGGTCATTTCGTGAAAATCATCCTGGATCACTGCGCTGTTTTTCAAAAACATATCAGAAATCAATTACTAAACATAACGGATGATTGAGATTGTTCTTGGATATAGGTGGCCATTATAAAAGCTTTTGAGAGGATTTGCAGCAACCGTAAAAAAATGGTCATCTCGTAAAAATCAACTCAGACATGTAGTTTTTTTTTTCAAATCTTTTGGATGTCTTGTCATGACATTTATCTATGTTTGACATTCATCTTTACGTTGTATTATAATTAATTTGATTAATTTTGCAATAAACTTCGGTGATCAAGGTGGTGTTTAAATCAATACAATATACTTCTTCTTCTTCCTGCGTTACGTCCTCACTGGGACAGAACCTGCTTCTCCAGTTTAGTGTTCTTATGATACTTCCACAGTTGTTAACTGAGAGCTTTCTTTGCCAAAGTTGTAATTTTCACATTCGTATATCGTGTGGCAGGTACTCTATGCACAGGGAAGTCAAGTAAATTTGCTTTTCGAAAAGATCCTGGACCGACCGGAAATCGAACCCAGACATGACTTTGCTTTATAGCCGCGGACTCTAACCACTCGGCTAAGAAATGTCCCCAATTATACGTGTATTACAAATTTTATATGTTCTATAATTACGATTTTTTACGTGTTAAAAAACGCGCAGTGGTCTAGGATGATTTTTACGACCAGTTTTGTGGATTTAACAAAGGGAGTTGTAGTGGCCCATGGCAGCCCTGATTGGATGATTTTATAAATTGATAATTTTTATGAAATATTAACCAACCCTTTTTAAAACCAGAGCTTTGGCAAAAAAAGAAAAAAAAGAAACATAGGGAAAGTGTACCAGTTATGGCCATAGTAGTTCCCTATTTGGCCTTTTGAAAATTTTTAATAACTATAACATTTTAAATCTTTTTGAATGTTTTTACATCAAGATATATGTTAAATCTAACTACTACAACAAACAAACATTTTCAAAATTTGAAGACATTAAAGTAATCACGTATGGCGAAATAGGGACTCACTATGTCCATAACTGGTACACCTACCCTATTTTCCTCTCACTAAAACGTGGAAGGTTTCAGAAGAATAGTGCCAACGCTTAAATCTGGTACAACTATTTCCTTTCAATGAAGCTCAAACAATCGGTTGAATAATTGAGGAACTGTATTTTATGAGTTAAAAATGAATTCACAGTTTCGCCTAATAATCTGATTTAATAACTCTGCAGTGCGGTAGAATTCCATGATATTCAGATCACTATTTGAGACCATAAACGTCCTTAATAATTTAGCTAAAACATGATCTTCAAAATACTACATGGCTACGTTGAAATTTTATTGGCGCAATATCTGGTTCAATTACACCCCTGTGCCACAAATTCTGTATCCTTCAGACCACCATTAGTAAATCATAAACACTTGCAGATTATAAAAATCGAATGTACATCGGATATTCTCATCATCTTCGAAGAGATCAAAGGAACGGTTAAAAAATTGAACCCAAGAAAAGTGCAATTACCCCACTGTACAGCAGCTCTAACATATTTTTCGTCCCATCATTGGGAAGCTTTTGTGGTCGTCTACAAATTTCTGAAACAATATTCTCAAAATAATTTATTGAATCTTTTTATAATTTTAACCCATTTATCAGATCCATTAACTCCACTGTGTTATTGAATTTCGGATAGTTCCGACAATCATACATGTCTGCTTGTCGACTCTTCCGAAAGCATACTTTTAAAAGTACATCGTTGAAAGGTTTACATATTTTTATTTTACAATCAAATTCAATCATTCTAACATGTATCGAAGCTCAAGATTATTCGCGCCGCCATCCGAAAGCACTGTACCGGAAACATTCTTAAAAAAAAATCACAGAAATATCTTAACATTATTGCAAAGGAATTTAGTCAACATCATCAAGTACATGGTGACCACAAGTGCCATCGACGCTTTTACAAAGCACGACATTCTCAAAAGGTTTCACAGAAACATTAAATTAATTTTAACCAGTGTCGGATCAAATTACCCCACTGTGAGGCAGAATGTCGAATGTATTAAACAAATAACAATACTAGATATACATTTTATCTGAAACCCGTAAGCAACATTACCGAATTTATCAATAAAAAATAAAAAATGCCTTTTTGCGTAACGCGACACCATTTGGCAGAACCCTGTTGGAAGATAAACGTAACGCGGCGCTCATAAAATGAAACCAATGATTTCTGCAATTATTCAATATTTCCATCCAGTTTGAAGTCACACTCTGATTCTTATCAATACATAGAAGGATTGCCTAGAACAAACCCCGGATTGTAAAAATTATAGGCAGAGCAGATATAGGCGATTATAGAGTGACGTTTAAAAAAGTGCATTTCAGCGATGGTGTCGGCGTTACGAAATGCAACTGCTTCTAATTACCATATATGCAGTGTTATGTTTCAAAATGAATGTCACAACATCAAGTACATTTAATATGCATGATATAGAACCTGTTTTATCACATGGTCACAAGGCATATTTCCGAGAACATGCCTAATTTGATAATGAAAGTCGATTCCTCGTGGTGTCGCGTTACGCTGGAATGTGTCAAATGCATATTAGTTCTCATATGTTTGAATATATATTAATTTGATATAATTTTCTTGTGAGACTCCCTCATTAACGCCTGGGAGTACAACCGCCCCTCTGGGCTATAGTAACGCCCTCCTCAAAAGGGGATGACTAAGAAGCTAAAATTTTACGACGACAGGGCTGCCAGTAGAATTACAATTTCAGATTTGTTGGAACGGGTTTAAATATGCTACACGTAAAAGTTGATGAGTGGTCGAATGTCCATGGCGGAATCCGAACTGTTCATTTGGCAAAAATTGAATTTTCGTTGACTTGGGCCATCATTCTGTTCAAAACGACCTTTTCAAAAAATTTACTGATGGAGGAAAGCAAACTGATTGGACGATTGCTTGAAGCTTCTGCAGGATTTTTGTCTGGTTTAAAAACGGTACAACCTTAGCATTTTTCCATTTGTCAGAAAAGTATGCTAATTGAAACATTTGTTAAATATATCAACTAAGAATGATAAGCTACTTTCTGGAAGTTTCTTGATGAGGATGTAGAAAATTCCATAATCGCCAGGAGCTTTCATATTTTTGATTTTTTCAATAATAGTTCTCACTTCTTTCCAAAGCAGTCTCCCAGGAATTTTCGAAAACGTTATCTTGATTGAGAATATTTTCGACGTCCTGAGTAACTTGATTTTCGATTGGACTAATTAGTCCTGAATTAAAATTGTGCGCGCTTTCAAACTGCATAGCGAGTTTTGAGCTTTTTCGCAATTAGTTAGTAATAATTTGTTGTCCTCTTTCAATGCCGGTATTGGCTTCCGTGGTTTTTTTTTTTTCAAAATTTTAGATAATTCCCAAAAAAACTTAGAGCCAGAGTCCAATTGAAAAATTGTATTTTCAAAATGATTATTTCTTAATTGTGAAAAACGTTTCTTGATTTCTTTCTGCAAATCCTGCCATATAATTTTCATAGCAGGATCATCGTCTATAATCACGGATTCACATTTTGGAATTGCATTGCTCCTGGCTTTAACAATACAATTTGCTAAAGTTTCGAGACCATTGTCAATATCATGTTTTGCTTGTATAAAAATGTTAACATCAAGATAAGAGTCAATATACGTTTCATATATTTATTCCAATCGGCTCGAAAATAATTGAAAGTCGAGCTGATAGGATTGAGAATCGCTGCATGGGATATTTGAAATGTAACAGGGACATGATCAGAATCAAAATCAGCATGAGTAACTAATTGGCTACAAAGATGACTAGAGTCTGTTAAGACCAAGTCAATCGTAGATGGATTCCTAGAACAGGAAAAACATGTAGGGCTATCAGGGTATTGAATTGAGAAATATCCTCAAGAGCATTCATCAAATAAAACTCTGCCATTGGAATTACTTTGAGAATTATTCCATAACCGATGTTTGGCATTTAAGTCACCAATGACAAATTTTTTTGACTTATTGCGAGTCAATTTTTGCAAGTCAGTTTGGAGCAAATTAACTTGCTGCCCAGAGCATTGAAATGGCAAATATGCAGCTATGAAAGTATATTTACCAAGCTGTATTTCAACAGAAAAACCTAAAGTTTCAAAAACTTCAGTTTTAAATGACGAAAACAGTTTTTTTATGTTTGGATCCAGGTTTTGAATACGTTTCAGTAATAACTGCTATATGCACGTTATTAGCTGTTAGAAAATTAAACAGCTCGTCTTCTTTACCATTCAAAGAACGAGCATTCCAATTTAAAATATTTAAATTATTATTTATTGGATCCATTAGAAAAACGTAATTCAATAACAATTTGATAAGTAAATTTTACACCAACTTGGACTGTTTCAGTCGATCCTATAACATTTCCACGAATACCATTACCCCGAAAGTCAATACCCTGAATGGCCAGGTACCCCGAAAACAAATACCCCGAAATCCATTACCCCGAATAGTCCGTTACCCCGAATATTATTTCCCCGAATGAACCATAACCCCGTATTTTCTTGGCACGCAAAATTCAAAATGAAGATCCGACAAATGAATCCCATATAAGGTACCGCGGGGCAAGTGGGTAAATGGGGTAAATGAAAATAATTAGTATATTTTACTGAATATGTGAATTAACGTTTCAATTTCATGCGTAAACCTTTGAGACCAGCCAGAACATTACGATAGGTAAGAAATTCCTGAGATTTTTCAACCATTATTTCATAATAGAGCGAAAGATTGTTATAACCTGTCAACTATCACTCCGTAATAAGTTGGCGGCGTGCAATCTTATTTTAATATTTTCAGTGGAATAAGTTGCGGAAAACAATTTTCTATACCACTTCTAAATTGTCCCCTCTGACAGTTTCAAACTGCAACAAAAAAATAAGAATTAATTCGACGTAGACCTAAAAATAACTAAATTGAAATACCATTCATTTTCAAATCGCGCGGGGCAAGTGAAAAGTATTTCATTGGAGATTGGAATTGTATTTTCTCTCTAGAATAAGTAAACATTGTTTGCAAATATCATAGAAGAACAGAACGTGCTGATAATTTAAGAAACACTATACTCAAAGCGTTAAAAGCTATTAGAATTCATGGAACTTCTCTAAAAGAGGTTGCCAAACATTACGATATTAATATGTCTACTTCGGACAGCCGATTAAAAGGAATACGTAGATTGAAAAGTTCCAATATAAGAAGAGAACAAAAAAAGCTAGTTTTAAGCTGGGAGGGAGGCACCGATACTACACACGAAATATACGATAACTTTATTTTGAACTGCAAGATAACTCCAGCTTGCCAAAAAGAATCAAGGCAGGCTTCGAGAAAATCGGTAGTTTCCTTTTGTTGTGCACCTTCGATCTTTCCTGACAAACATGAAAAAACGGCCAATGTTTTCTATGCACTAAATATTCATTTTCATTAGAAAAAGTAGAACGATGCGTTTTTCAATGCTTTATGTTCAATCAAATTAAATGGTGCTCACGTGACATGACTTGCATTATGTGCATGAATTGATTTTCATTCGATTTTTATCACTTTTGAAGAAAAACGAAAATGTGTTTTAATCAGTTACGCGCTTTTTTCATGTTAGTCCAATGTTTGAGATCTGGGCTCACAGTGACAGTTCGTGACAGCGGAATCTCGGCTCACTATGACGTACAGAAATTTTGTATTGGTTTCTCCCTCCCAGGTCGTTACTTCCCGTTACAATATTAACATGTACATTGATTGCGCTTCTTGAATTAAGGCGGTTAAATGAAGTTCAATCGTGCTTAGTACCTCCACTATTGGTATATCTACCCTATTTGGTGGGAGTCAAGCAAAAAAATATACACGATCTCATTTGTTTCAATTTAAAGTCTCTAGAATTTGAAGAATTTTAACTGTGAGAATTCCATTACCCACTTCCCCCACGGTACCTTACCTATTTTATAGTATTTTGATTTTCATTTGAAGTCATGTTCTTGTTATCAAAGATTTATTCTTCTTTTAATCTACAGCTATTCTTCGTGGGCCAAGTGAGAACCAAAATATCACTCACAGGCGTGTTCTTGATTTTGTGAGAATGGTTGTGTTCACAGCAATAAATCATTTTTCGAACTGATGATAATGCTGACATGTTAATATTAGAGACCTCTCCCGCCCTCTTTCAAAAGCGTTTTATTATTTGGTAATACATAATTATATTTCTATATTGCTGGAGGCAATGCGAGTTCTACATATTCTAAAATGGCACTAGACTATGGTTTGAAAAATGTCAGATGAAAATGTTAACTGATATTAAACTGACCACTATTTCAAAAGTACCGTGAAGGCCCCTAACTCTGCGCACTTTCACCAAAATCCATCAAAATCTGGTAAAATATTTAAATTTTCGTGCAAAATTTATTTTTAAATATTGCTACAATAGTAATCAAAAAGTACGCGAAGAATTTTCTCGACAAATTTACGTTTACTACTTCAGTAAAAAAATAAAATAGCTTTGAAAACATTGAAAACCGTCCAAATTGACAGCCCGTTAGCAAAAATGCTAAGGGAGTACTTCATCACTTAAGTCATTTGAAGCAAATTAAAAAGAATATATTTCAGATTTTTAGTACGTACTACGTAGACACAAGTTTATTTATTATGCAATCATAACTGGTAAAGTGCAACTTATTTTCTTTTCATTTTCTTATTCTTCTTAAGTGCGCATAGTAAGGAACCATTTTCCACTATGTTCCTTACTATGCGCAGCAGTTCTCTCTTCAACTCTCTATAATTCGATATTGAAGGGAATCATCGACTTATCGGACCATCGAGATATGGAATAGAAATGCTTTGGAAAATTGTTTGAGGGGAGGTAAGGGAATATTCAAATATGACGTCTCTATTTTTTGGGATTTCTACATTCCTCCCTCTCCCTCTTCTGTCGCGCTTTTTACAGTACCTAATGCATGGATTATCACATTTTTGTAGACTCCTCCTTCCCCGAACGATGGACGTTATATTTGAATGCTCCCTAACCATGCAATAAAGTCATTTTGATTTTTTGTTTAGTTTCATAAGTCAATATAAAGTAATGGAACATCAACTCCGGAGGTTTAATCGTATTTGCAATATAGAAACGCCAATAAAATACTGTTATTCATTTGCCATACGAATCGTTCTTTAATTACGTCACGCTTATACAGAGCGGCGATACTTCTTGATTGAGTGATGAACAATACATTAAGAATACGAAAAATTTCTTACAAATAAGGGAGATAGATCGATATACCCTCTCAAATAACATTCACATATAACAAGCCAGAACCAGGCTCTTACTTATTTTCATTTCAAACCCGGAACCGACCCGAATCCGAGGCAATAATTTAATACCAAATTCGGATCCGATTCGAACCAAAAAAAAAAATCGTTTTTTATATTTTCTAGTGTAAATCCATAAACAGTCAAAGCTAGTCTAAAAAGACATAGTTTGTACCCTTTTCATATTTTGAATTAGATTTTAGAAAACTAAGTTAGTTACATACTTTGCAAATCATATGATACTTGTTTTTAATTATGAATCGTGGTTTACGGCCAACCAGCCGAGTGGAAGTTTAACAACTACCGAAAAGCTAAACATTACATATAATTTGCAATTGGATTAGATGGACAAATTAATGTGAAGATTTGCGAAAAAGTTTCACGTCTTCTCAGTGAGAATCGAACTCACGACTCTCCGATCTCTAGTCAGGGCGCGTTACCACTACGCCATGAGAGGACTCATGAACGCAGAAGTTAATCTGAATTCGATTTCAGCTCAATAATCACGTGGTCCTTTTTTGCAAAGTGCACCTCTTTCGGAAGAATTAGATGCCCATCCAAACACAACGCTTTCTATATAAATCCAATGCCTAGCCCGAGAGCGCACTGTTTTTTAGGTACAGGAATAGCACACTACACTAGCCAGCAACTGCGCTGGCTGAGGTATCTATTGTTTGGGCTTCCAATGGTTCGCGACGTTCTCAAACGACCGGTTACGCGCCCCAACTAGAGATCGGGGAGTCGTGAGTTTGATTCTCACTGAGAAGACGTGTAACTTTTTCGCAAATCTTCACATCAATTTGTGCATTGTGTTTGTGGGCTTCGTAGTCGTGCGGTTAGTGTCACCAGGCATTTAGCCACATCGTGCTAGGAAGTGTGGGTTCGATTCCCGCTGCAGTCCGGAAAACTTTTCGTGAGGAATGTTTTCGGACAGTGCCACTGGGCGTTGCATACTAGTCCGTTGTCTAGTGTGGTGCTTCCTTCAAAGGGCATAATGCCCACTGGAAGCATTAACGTGTCAGTGTCTTCATCTAATCCAATTGCAAATTATATGTAATGTTTAGCTTTTCGGTAGTTGTTAAACTTCCACTCGGCTGGTTGGCCGTAAACCATGATTCATAATTAAAAACAAGTATTTATCGAGCAACGGACTCATGTTCCATAACCGGTCGTTTGAGAACGTCGCGACCCATTGGAAGCCCAACTAGAGATCGGGGAGTCGTGAGTTCGATTCTCACTGAGAAGACGTGTAACTTTTTCGCAAATCTTCACATCAATTTGTCCATCTAATCCAATTGCAAATTATATGTAATGTTTAGCTTTTCGGTAGTTGTTAAATCATATGATGATTTCGATTATTTTGAGTTATATTTAATGGCTTTGGTTTCGGGGTACTGATTTTCTGGTAGATGGTTTTCGGGGTAATGGTATTTGGGGAAGTGTTATAGGACCGTTTTAGTCATAGTGGTGGCTTTGAACATTGAATCAATCGTTAGATTCAGTTGTTCAGTTTGAAAATTAAAATCAGAGGCAGACTTATCACTTGAAGTGGGTACATTATCTGATGATTTCCCATTAGAATTTTTGGTAGACGAAGAAGCGGAGTAGGAGTTACCTGTGGCGGTAGGGTTTTTTCTATTTGATTTGAAACAAGTAGAATGGGTACTTATAGTACGAATAGATATCGGCAAAGGATATCGGCAAAGGATTTTCTGTGGGTAGACACATTCGAAATTGAAAGATTCGAACGATTTAAATTAGTTTGTGAATAAGCATTATAATGATCTTCCTGATGGGTATGATTCCTAATCAAGCGATCGTTAACTGAAAAATGAGCATTGTTCGGCAAATTCCGGAAACGATCGTTATCGGAACGGATATTATCTTCCATCTGCCTGGCACGAGCCTCAATGACTCTCTTGCGCGAAGGGCAAGACCAAAAATTGGACTTATGATTGTCCTTGCAATTGGCGCATAAGAACTTATCGGTATCTTCCTTCACTGGACAGACGTCCTTGGCGTGAGAAGAACCTCCGCAAATCATGCATTTAATATCCATGCGACAATTTTTTGTACCATGACCCCACTTTTGACACCGACGGCCAAGACGACCTTTCAATTTTGTCGTCAAAAGTAAAAAATTTGTGCGTCTTCTCTTCAAGATGTTTGAGAAAAAGTTCGCGATCTTTAAGAGTTTCCGGCAAAACGCGACAGTCTCCTTTCTTTGCGATTTGGAAGGAGACCTTGATTCCCCTAATCCCAAGAAAAAAAAAGTTGTAAATTTAGAGATTACCTCTTCCTTTAGTTTGTGGTTGCAACGCGTTAGTGTATAAACGAAAGAAGAGACCTTCTATGAGGTTTTTTTTTCCAAGACGCTGTCCAAGAGGGACTACTATCGCTGGCTTCCGCTAACGGGTCCAGCAAGGTACGGGTCCAAACAAGGATCGAAAAGGGATCGATAGTAGAAAAATAGTACTGAAAAGTACTGTTTTTTGTAGCACTGAGAAGCACTGTTCAATTACTTAAGGTAGTTTTCAAAATCCTTCCTGGAGCAGAGAAAATTTGTGTACGCACAGCACGAAGGTACGATGCGCACTGATAAAAGCATAATTTAATTTTATAAAATAAGAATTGTAATAATCTGGCTCAAGTGGTCTTTTACGAAATCTCAAAATATGTTGTACGCAACTCGTTACAAACTCGATTTTTACAGCGCTCGTCGTTATTATCCAACTCGGCAAGCCTCGATGGATAAATGTACGACTCTGCTGTAAAAATCATTATTCTGCCAATTGTTACGTAAACTACTATTGCAAAACATCAGAAAAAAGGATGATGCTATTTTGATTTCGCTAAACACAATATTCCTGGTATCGCCAAAAGGGCAACATTAGCACATTAGAATTAGTAATTCCTAGGAACGGCAACTATAAAGTCTCATAACACCATGAATTAGGAATCACTTGTGAGGTGAGCTACGATGTTTTACAGGAAAAATATCAGGGATTAACCATTGATTTCCCAATATTAGGCTCTGCTGAGGTTTGCAAAAAGCCTCCACCAAGAATCCTGTAGACATCTCAGAGAAAAAAAATTTCCGAAAATTTCACCAATAATCCATAAATAAGTTGAGTAGCAATTAATGAAATGACAATCTGGCATGTGAATAAAGTCTAGTAAGATAAACCAAAATAAAAAAGGCTTAGCTTAACATAGGCTATGTTAAGAACCAAAAATCAACAGTTTTGGCATCTCTAGTTCGGCATCGACGGGTGGGCAACCATAGAAACGATAAGATTTTTCGATTCAAGTTGGAAAATTCGTTTTATTAACTTTTCTCATATCATTTATGGGGTTCCTTCTCTATTCACGAACACACAACCTAGCACATCCTAGTCAGGAGATATTCGTATTAGGAAGGAGAACGCATTTTGCTTTCCCTCGAAGCGCGCCGTAGAGGCAGATAGAATGAAGATATGAAAGCCCGGATCTCATCGATGAATGGAAAAGTTGATAAGGCAGGAGTGAGAAAGGGAAAACGAGTGGAAAGGACGGCGAGGGAAAATTTCTGAACGGATATACGACCAACGAAAATCGACGATTCGATAGGAAATGAAGAGATATAGAAATGTTGTGAGATATTACGAGATTCCCAGTGTTGCTCGCATGAATAGGCTAAGTTCGACTGCTCGGTGAACGGTTTGTACCGCAAAGTTTTGCCCCGGATAAACGAACAAAGTTTGGCCAGAGTTATGAGAAAATAACGATTCAATTATGAATTGAATTTCGTCGAATGGGAAGTAACTGTTGCTCGTCGATTGGAGTATTTGGAGTTTGGGTTTGAAAATATTTGTTTTCGGTTTCTTACCTGACCTGAGGCTATTATTTGCGAATCAGACACAAAATCGATTATTCATAACTTGGGCCTTCTTTATTTTCTGAACTGAAGCAAAACAATAAATCAAATTTCCGTCCTCTGTAACCGTCTCATCTCCCTGTTGCGCAGATATTCTTGTTCTTTGCGTCTTATCTCCTCCTGCTCGGCCTGAATCCGCTCGGTTTCTTCTTTTTGCTCTTCTGCTCTTTGAATAAGATCATATAGTACTTCCAAGTGGTGGTGGATTTTGTGTTCTAAAAATAATTGAAAGTTCGTGCGAGCGACACTTTTACTTTGATCCCAGCAGCTTTAGCAAGCTGAGCCCAGTGGATTGGCTCTAGCAGAGGATGCTGTAATAGTTCGATAATCTTAAGATGCGGTTGGAATGTTTTGACTCTTTCTAAAAACGTGTCTACGACTTCTCCAATTTGGGGTTGCTCATTGAATGCGTCTATCAGTTTTTCAAAAGATAATCTATAATAGTTAACTGTTTTCTCAATATTATCGATTTCCAAACTGGATAGTGGATTCTCCCGCCAACTTTCCTCCACGTTGATGTAATCTGCAGCAAAAGTCCACAGGTTTTTATAACTTTCGAAACTTTCCTTCAGCTCAAATAGACTGGACAAGTCAATGGCAGCTAGTTCAAACAATTCTTGACGCTTGTTCAATGTTTCTCCGTATTGAATCAATTCACTAATTGTTTTCCAAAGTTTCTTCACCTCAATTGATATTTCTGCCACCTTGGCAACATCATAAATTGTTGTGAATTTTGAAATGTGAACATTAATGTCTTCAACTTTGCCACCAAATTCAGCTTCATCGCTAACTTGCTGCTTTCGAAATCGATCGACTTCGCTTTCGTGAAATTCTTGAACGACGACCATCTGCTTTATTATTGTCTGAGGGAAAGCAAGAGCGTTCCATTTTTGATAAAAATCTGCATCCGGAAGAGCGTGACGGAAGAAATCCAAAATTTCGTATTCAAATACAATTGTCTTCATTCGATCCTCTAAATTTTGCAGTTGCTCTGGTATAGTATCCATGAACGATCGTAAATCGTAAATATGCTCGATAGAAATAGGCTTTTCGCACATTTTCTCGTATGTTTCATTATATTCGGATACGACATCGGATGTTTTGGCGCTTAGTCGTTCCGTTAACATTTTCAATAGTGCAGCCGTTTAAATCTAGACGCTTTTGAATTAGTGCTTCTCGAAGTGGTTTTACATTGATCCAAAACGATCCTATCACTATACTTAAGGTAGGGTTCGTTCCAAGCTTTCACGCATGCGTATTTGAAACGAAATCTCTTCCTTAACTTGTAATGAAGTTTTATTCAATCGGACGTTTTCGACGTAATCCACAACATTCGTGAAGAACAATTCTTTGAACTCCTCGTATCGAGCAGCGTAGGCTTTTAAGGGAATGATTGTTTTATTATACGACAACGTGAGAAACTCCCGACGTTGTTTAATAACAGGATCCATCAGTCCCATTTCCATTGATGAAAATATAGAAAGGAACACCATATCAAGGACCAGCAAGGAGGACGATCTGTGTAAGCGGGTTATTGGGCCAGGCATATGGCTTCTTAAACAGACCATTTTTAGGCACGTCCGAACTCATCTGGTGGTAGAAAGGATATATAAGGATCCGGGAACACAACACAGCCATCTCTCGGCGAGAAGATAGCACATCGGGTACGAAGTCCAGGCGGGATCGGGAAGAGGAGTGCAAATGTCTTGAGCACGCAAGAGCGACCTCAGATCGAAAAGGCTAAGAAGCTGCGGGATCAACACAAGCATGAAATAATCGTTAGTTGAGATATGATAACAAAGTCACGAAGAGCTGTCTGCGAGCTTCGTGATACCTGACTTGTTGTTCAAGCGGAGAATTTCGAGACGATAAGCTGTTTATTGAATGGAGACGTCATCCAGTCGTCCACGAAGATCAAAAAGTCCTCTTCCAGCAATCGAAGGAGATTTCTGGAATGGGAGAGCCTGTAGATGACATACTAAAACTGGGTACTATAAATAACTGCACGCGAGCATATAGTATACAAACATAATTAACTAATTACAAATCGTTATTATGTAGAGTCATGGACTAATGAAATAATATAACAAAGAGAATAATAAGACCATCACCAGATTATCTAGATAAGCACTCGCGATAGTAAAGTAGCCACGCGCCAAATTAAAGAAAAGAAGTAGACGCAAATCACAAATATCTAACATGCTTAACAGGAATCCACGGTGATCGAAGAATTATAACGAGACTGAACAAATTTGCATAAAGACGCGTAGAATAAGCGGTACGTAAGTAAAACGAAACACGGAAAGAGTCCGGCCAGGGTATAGTAGGAAAAGGCTGTCAATATGTCGCAATAAAGAACGTGTAGCAAATGAATTCTATGAATTTCCTAAGAGTCTCGCCATAGACAAAATCGAAGAAGACAGTCCTCATGACGGACAAAAGTAGAACAATATGAGCAAAAGCATGACTGATGAAGGTGCCAAAGTGCTTCCATACCAAAACGAAAGCAAAAATGCTAAGACAAGATGAGAAAAAGCTCCAAATCCTACAACTAGGAAACCGATCCACCACTCTTATCACCATAACAAAGAATACCAGTAAGTTCTCGGCAGAAACTAGATAAGAGGAAGCTAACACGGTCACTAGTTGTGATTAACAAAGCGCGGCATAATCTTTTCAGTACGGGACTGAGAGTAGACGATTTGAGAAATTTCAATTTATAGGGACAGAATTTGAACTGTAGCTAGTTTTTCAAACAAGTATAGGATAAGGGTCGATAAGTGAAGTGTCGTAGGAACAACTGTTGGCAAAGAGGTTAATGGCGAAGGTGTAGGTTGCAATATGATCTGGAACGAGTTCGGTCTAGTCTGCATACTTGCTCTGACGCGTCATATAACGGATGCACTCACGTATAACCAGAGCGGCAATTTCAATCGGTGTCTTAGCAGCAACTTCCACAGATTAGAACCGAGCAATTCGCTGGTGCCAATAGTTGCGGAGTTATTTCACAAGGCATCGAGTACAACGGGTAGGCAATTACGAGTATACTCAAATGCCGAGGGCAAACAGGAAGCCAAAGAGAAGCTGGTGTCTACTAGCAAAAAGATGCTGGAACTTGGACGGAAAGGAAACAAGAACACCATCAAGCAAGCATGTGTGTAGCAGAGAAGCTCTAACCACTCGGCTAAGAGCCCAGAAGAAAAACCTAACGGATAGAAGTAAAGAATGGCTTTTTCGCGAAACTTTTTGCTATATGGCGTACACCAATTGTGAGAAACACGGAAAGACAGTCTATAGTAATGAAGCAATAGGGGCGATCGTAGTGTAGATATGCACTTTGAGACCAAAGATAGGTGCCGGAAGCGGTCGAGATATCAGGACTAATTCTAAATCGGTTAAAGAAGGAAATATAAACAAATTCACCGGGTATGTTCAACCCGCGGTGTCACAGCGTCCATAACAAAGGTCGGACCACACAATACTAACTACGTCAAATAACCATGGCAGATTGTTTTTCGCGCAAAGTAGATGAAAAATAACCTCGACGGGCAATATAAAAAACGGCTAAAAAATACCAGATTTGCTAGGTAAAACAGCTAGCCGCTTTAGCGCATACATGCGAATACTAATACCAAAGCATCGATTACTCAAGTTATTAAATGACCACGATGACTTTAGTTCTGAGAACCAAATTGGGATATGAATTATGGAAATTGTACAGGCTACTCACAAAAACAAAACTGGTCAACTTCACAGCCCATCGAGACAGTTGAGTGAAAGAGAAAAACGAAGTCTCTAGCTGGTAATCGGAACCTAAAAATAGCTTCAAAGAACAAAATTTACGCATGTGTGTTTTAATACTGAGTTATAAGTCGGTGTTCGGCTAGAGCAAAGGGCACGGTAAGTGTTAATCCCCAATTGAGAAGTAAACTCACACAAAACACTATGGGATTTTTCAATCCATGTAGATATCTGTTGACAAGCATAATCCGAGACATGCAGTCCACGCAGCAGGGGCTTCATGAACTGTTTAAGTTCAGCTATTAGATTAGGAGCTAGTTGAAACTGAGGACGTCACGACAATAAGGAAGACAGATCTTCAGTCACCAGCGTTCGCAACTCATGAATTAAAGCACATGTCGCAAGAAGGTTGATGCCACTCATGCAGAGAGACGTTGAACATGAGAAAGGCGGCCAGTTGTTAATTAAAACGACGATTGAAAAATCTTAAAAGGCTATGGAAGGTGATTCATGTGGCAAGATACGTAAATGGGCGGAGTCACCATACTGATCCATAAGGCACTGAATCGGGGTATGCGGTCAGGATCGAACCAACTCGTCGGACTAGGGCAGATCCATTAAAGCGACGAGATAATGGATGGTAAGATTCACCTGGTAAGAGAAAATAAGGACAGGAATGACTAGAGCCAAGAAAGGCATGCGAGGTCTACTAGATGAAAGTAAGAACTGACGCGGCGCATGCAACGTAATAATGACAAGGAGAATCTATGATCTCATACATATACGGTCAGGCATCCGAGTATAGCTTAGAAGGTTTCAAAGGCCAGAGACGCTCAGAGCGAGAATCAGGTTCGGCTGTTTGAGTGCAGAACCAATTCGTATCACGAAAGCAAACCGGATCTTCAAAACACAAATGTACAATGGATTCTATGGAGAATTCCAAGCTTCAAAAACCTCCGAAACGTCACAGGAAGCCGCATAGTATCATAAGAACACATGTACCAAGGTCCACCCATAGTTTCGCGATGCAGGCCTTGCATCATAAAGGAACCTGAGAGGTCTAGTGGATAGCGCCTTCGTCGTAACAAGAATCAAAATTCGAAATTCGCGAACCATTCCAACGGAGGAAAAGGATTGTATTGAATAAGATGAGGGCTGTCAACGTTCAGTCAAAGCGTTTCAGTTGTTTTACGCATACGCACTCCTGGAACGATTAATGTGTAGTCAGGACTGTTCTCGGTAATGAAACTGAAGGTTGGAGAAGTTGAAAATTTGAAGTATTGTAGATAACGTGAATGAGTCCAAGTAAAGAAGAGATAAACTGTAAATATAGGGTCTTGGATTAGTTCAAGATAAAGTGGACATAAAACTACTGAGCTGCAGGGATCCACGTATGAGGCGTCGATCTTGAGAAGGTTACCGAGTATAGTCGGAGGTGCAAAGCGATGTCGATCAAACTTTTCAGCGTTGTGGAACACCGTGCCTCGAGATGGAAAGCGAATATTCGGCTCTATACAACTCCGGATATAGCAGCTGTTTGCTCAAATATCCGCGAAAGAGAGCAAAGGCATAGCCTTTAACTTGAACATAACAGTCTGATTATTCTGTATATTGCTAACGATACCACTGAGAATAGTTACCACAACAAAGAGTGCTTCTAAGGGCGAGGTATCTACTACTTTCCGCGAATGCATCGGTAGGTAAGGAAATGTTGCTCTACCGACGCCAGTTTCACCGAATAGCCCGAGCGTCCCCAGAAATGCTTTAATAGGCACGTAAAAATGTGTTAAACCTAGTCGAAATTGACAGTGGGCGGAAATCTAACCGTATTACGATATCAATTGTTGCTGGATTATGATTTGCAACAATGCCAGGTCGTTCCTTAGATGAACCACCAGATCACAGCAGCACTTGTGCAATAAAGTAGGCAGGAGCCTAGGGCTGGTGATATATGTGTGGAAACGACGCCTCTCACGACGCGAGAGGGACTAGGATTAAACTCCGTTCCGAGGAATAGCACTATACGATGAAGGGGTATAGTGGCGATGCCCTAGAGGAGGGTAAGCTAAAGAGTGGGAATCAGAGACAGTTTGAAGGGTGCACTTTGATTGGGTGTAAGAGCTTTGCTCGGTCTAAACAGACGTTGGCGCTGACATAGCTGACAGAGGCTGCCTTCTTGTGCGACTCGACGAACTTCGCCATTGTGCACGTTTGTCTAGTAGGGATGACCAATGGCATATAGACTGGATGCATGGAAAGTTTTGCTTCCCCTAACGGCTTAATAGGTAGTCAAATTAGGATGAAATGCATATCTCCCATAACAAGCACTTGTAGGATATTGATGGAGAGCGCCGAAGAATGTTGGTTAGGATCACCGGGGCATTGAAGTCTCTAGAAAAGTTACAAACAAGGAAAGAGACAAACCTGTGTGTTCCGAGTCGCAACAAGCTGTACACATAAGATGGATAAAGTAGACAAACCTACATCATGGAATCGTGCGGAGGACAATCAATTATGCAGAATACCTAGAGATTGATGAGGACATAAGAAATTGTAGTATTGAGGAGATAAATAGAGTCCTAACGATACATAAGCTCGATGTTCATTCTATGAATACTGAGAGCAAACTAGCTGGATGTTGCAGTGTAGAGAAGATAGCATTATAGGATTACTCTGATTTACAATACCGGCTCAGGGAGCACACTGTATGGCTGGCGAGATTGGTGGTGAGGAAGCATAGTTGATTCAATGCTTATAACGAGATTTTACCTGGGCTAGTTAATCTCGGGACCATAACGGCTACTCTGAAGGAGTGTCAACTAAGACTTTTAGGTATAAGTGACTAGTCGGGGATGGGATTTCGATCTCAGTCCCGCAGTGAAGGCTTGTTCATTCCACGTACATCATCAGATGTGTTACCGCCCGGTTATTAAGGCATGCGCAAAAATGCACAACCGTTTGATAAAAATAGCATTTAAGATCCTCTAAGTGCATAAATGTGGATTGCGCAAAGTGTAGCTGAGAAAGAGTTACATGAAAATTGTGTTCACTGTTTCCATAACATCATACGAACAGATAGTAAGGGCTTGAAGCACGAAAGGAATGGCAGTCCAAAGTATATTACACATATAAGCTCAAATCGACATTGTGCACAGTAAATTTATCCGAATCATTCAAACTACGAGGAAGGATGCATTAGCCATATCACATTAAGGTGCGTTTTAAACAGAGGGGACGCAAATCAAAATTGCATGACGCTAATGATCATAGGCCACACAGACTCAACCACCTTTCACGCTTGGCCTGTTAGCCTGGTTTAAATGTGTTCAAGTTCTTTTCGACATGCATCTAGGGGTAGGCCTCATAAGCAGCGTAAGCGACGTAAACAAGGTACGCGAGAAGCGAAAGAAAAACGAATCCACAGCAATACGAAAATGGCACAGGATAGACAGTGTGGATGCGATAGCTAAGAAAGCGTGAACGAATGATAAGCGAGATCTAGCAACGGGTCAATGCAACGTAATAGCCCGCATTCATGTGCTCGAGAAGAGAGTGCTACCTGATAAAAACGAGAGGTGGCTCAGGAAGGACACTGAATCATCAAAGTCGAACATTAAACGGCGGAAGAAGATGAAAATGTAGCGCGAACAGGATGAACATGATTGATAGATGCAAGCGTAGACTCACCAGACCATGAGGGAGAGTAAGAAGGCAAAGAGCTGGAAGAAACATAGAGCGCGGAAGACAGATGCACGTCCGAAGCATTTCAAGCAGAAGATAACTAAGTCTACCTAGCAATAAGCAAATCTGAAAGGATGAGAGATACTGAACGAATTGCCTAATGCCGACGCGCTGTTAGGATGCCGCCTCACAGCGCACGCCAATATAATCAATACGAACGGACAGAGGAAGCCGAATAGCAATTACAGGAGGAGTTACCAGCGACGAAAGTTCGCGACAAAATTCTGGTCGCCAATAGATGCCTGTCAACAGACGAAGACCAATGTCAGAAGTCCTTCTGGCGGACTTAGAAGCGGGTTGTGATTGCCGAGCTCACAAGACCAGATGTTTAGCTGCGTAGCTCTAGGATAAAATTCGGAGTAGAACTGAGACGCACCATCCATGTATATGATTTAAGGCGTGACGACTCAGTGCAGACAGAAATGACTTGGCAGGATAATGTTGACATGGGTTATCCGGCAAATAATTAAGCTGAGAACGTCTGACACGATGGTTAATCAAGATGCGACATCACAGCACGAGGATGTCAATCCTCAGAACATGACGTACGATCGAGACCAGCATATAGTAGCAGAGAGCTCCGTCCTGAAAAAGGAGACAGGAGTATAGCTATCAGGACAGTTAATCACGAAAACGAAGTAATCATAGTGCGGTAGAAGAGTCCGATTTGGAGGTGTATGAATAGACTGACAAACGGATGATTGGTCGAGAGTGTTATAAGAGTTGTTCATACGAATCGTCTTTCCTGAGAAACCTGGGAGATATGGTGATAAATACGAACGGATGAGGAACAGAAAACGCAGAGAGATTTCCCGACAGCTATGAAAAGCTCGTGTTGGCGCATGTTGTGAGATAGAGGCCAACGTAGACCAACCAGCTAGATCACGGCCAGCTTGCAATACTAGCATAACCGGCGCGTCAATATGTGCCATTGTAAAGCCAATGCAAACGAATGTAATGTATACTGTAACTTCGGGAAATAGTAGTAATCGTCACTCGCCTGTAGCCGTAACCAAGGATTCATAGAAGAAGACAAAAGAATTCGGGTATCGGTCGAGTGATGGAATTTGCTGTGAGCTCGTTCTGTTATGAATAACACAGTTTATCGCGGCAAACGTACGTTTCTGTTGTTCTAAAGCAAACTTAGCAACACAGACGAGTGTCACTCTTCTGGTGCATTATTCCTGTTTCAGATACATAATCATATATACGTCTGAATGTCGACCTTAGAATCGACGTAACTATGATAGTTACAAATACGAAACGCTTGGAGACAAAAGTGGGGCAAACGCAGTCATCGGCCGAAGGGGACTCAGAGTCGTCTTCTCACATCAGCACAATCATGTCATTTAAGACAAATAACAGCGGTTATGTTAGGAAAGGGAGAGAAAATTACTAACCGCTGCGAAAAAAGTCGGTACAGTTAAAGTAAGAAGTCTTTGAGAGGAATAAGTTGTCAACTATTTAATGCCAAGCCCAAAAAAAGACTGTTTTATATGATGTGAAGGACTCTCTAAGTCTTATTTAGGCATCAGAAATCAGAGGATTTTTATAACCTAGGCGAATCTGAATCAGTGAATTCTGGTGCATAAATTTAGAGACTTCAAGAGACAATTGACCGGAAAGTCACATTTCTAAAGATTATTTTCCTCAGAGCCGAGAACTTCAGCGATTAGTGATTTCTCAAAGATATGTTGGATACTTAATCAGAGTTGCACGCAGTCTGCAGAGGATATTCCAAGGGGGATTCTTAGACTTCGTCAAGAGATTGAATGGTCCAGAATCCTAAGGAGCACGCACAGGATCTAACGACCTGCCAAGTAATTACTAAGAAATCCTAAGCGGATCTGCCAGGAATTCTCCGAGAGGGTGTACTGGCTCTTGCGATCTCCAGTTGTACTTTCTCGGAGATTTCCAACAATCTTCTACACAACAGGTTTAGATTCTAAGTAAAAAAAAAAATATGTTTCGACATTCTACAAAAAGTACCTAGAATAATTCTACGCCGAGTTAATTCAACTCGCAGGAGTTTTTACGAAGAATTATGTAATACTAAAAAGCAGATGGAGCCCAAAATTTTCAGTATTATCAAATTGAGATTAGGCTCATTCAACTTCCACACGAATTCCGCGACATACGTCAGATGACATAACCATGACGACCGATTGACGAATTTCGTAGCTTGCAGTGAACAAAATATTCAAAATTAACAGAGAAAACACGATCCAGCTGGGGGATAAACAAGAGGAAAACGTCTCAAGGAGCAATTTGAGAAATTCCACAGGTGAGGCAGAACGGCGTTCGCCGCGTCTACGCATCGAGTGGATCCATTGCTACAGAGGACCAATCAACCTCAGCCTATCCATGGTTTCACACAAAGGAGCTTGTAGGAGGATGATAGCTACATGAACAGGAGGATTTCACCAGGTTGAGAGATGCAGCGATAGTGCATGGTAGACTCAAATGGGTGAAACGACAATAAGATGCCGAACTACCCCAAGAGTATTTTAAGTACTGAACAAATAATAAAATAAAATGTACTGGAGCTAAAATTATTGATAAAATGTTAAGGCTTATGCCGGACCTAAGTGACAGCGGAACCACAAAAATAAAACTAAATAGTTGGTAACAATTTAGAAATAAATGAAACATGCACGATCGAAACATTTCGTGTTCAACAAAGATGAAAGGACTCACCAGTGATAAGCCAACTCAACTGGAAGTCAAATTTGGAAACCAGCAAAAGTGGAAAACGAAAACAAAAAACCAAACAACCCAGGGTGGATACTTGTCAGAGTAGCAAGCAAAATGTACGTCAATAAGGGATCAAAGCGATTGTTCACTTGCACAATTGAGCATGATGTTGCAAAGTACAATCCACCTGACAGAGCGTAGCCTCATCTAGGCAACGCGTCTTAGTTTGGTGGTTACATGTTCAAAGTCTGTTTCCATGTATTGATGAGATCTGGCAGTGAAGATAATATTTATTTAGGTAAGCACAGGCTATGCATCGGATCTTTGGCAAGCATTAAAAAGATATTGTAAATAAGTCATCCTGTGCTTATAGACAGGAACAGGAAGCAGGAATCTAGAACTCTTTTTTGGTAAACCGCGATCATAAAGACGGACCTTAGATGGATGTGGCGGAACCTTTTTTGCCTTTAGGTGTCAGGTGTAGGACAGTAAGGCCAGGTTGGTCATCTCGCCGGGACAAGGACACTTTCGATATTGCGATGGCTTGTACCTGATCAATCTAGGAAATTGAGAAGAACAGACTAAAAACAATGGACTTTTGACCAAAAATAAATCGATCATTTATTTTAACACTGAAGTAATGACACTGGCGATCTGAGCCTTGCGCCTTAGACGTCACAGTTTCCTTTTGAAGTTCCCGCGTAACTTACTGAGTCAGTGAAAAGATCTTAGCTGGAATTAGTGACAATCGCCACAGAAGTGGCGAATATCTGGCAATCCTATCGGGTATCGAGACTTCAGGGGCCTGAGAAAGCCAGAACGAGATTAACTGAGGAATTGACTAATGAGTGCCGAGAAACTAGACACTGATAGAGAGAGGGGAGGTATACATTTGTAACGTGATATACGAACAACTGAAACAGAAGAGAGAACTCAATCGCTGACACATTGCACCATGGTCGGACGATAATATTTTTCCCTGTCGGT
>NW_018736223.1:0-28354 GCF_002204515.2 Aedes aegypti | reverse complement strand
GAAAATCGTGATTACGATCAACATTACTTCTGTAAAACAAGAATTTGATAGGCCCCCCCTAGGCCCCCTCCAGGAAAAAACCCTAACTACGCCAATGCCTCCCAGTAACCTTTGTGGAGATGCATAGGCAAACACGGTCTCCAAATAGCAAAGGTTACACATTAACATTCCTTCCCCCAATCCCACCTGACTGCAAGGACGTGGCCGGCGCTGTTATTGGCCATGTATAAATAGAGGCACTGAATTATGCACACTGAAGTAGATTATGGCCAATCCCAGCCGATCTTCTTGTTGGTTCTTTGTGCATTTTCGATTGTACCCCGTTTGGCATAAAGTCGTTTGGCATAAGGTCGTTTGGCATAAAGCCGTTAAGCATAAAGTCGTTTGGCATAATGGTCGTTTGGCATAATGGCCGTTTGGCATAATGGTCGTTTGGCATAATGGCCGTTTGGCATAATGATTGGGTTAGAATGAATATCGGCATTTTCGAAGCTTTTACCGAGATCAACACCACTGAGCCCACAGCAAAATTTTTACGTTGTTTCTCAATAAGCGTGGTGGTCGTTCAGAGACAATCTAAGCTGGCAAAGAAAGTTCGCAGTTATTAATAAAGGAAACGCACATATTTTGCTGCAGATCAAGCTCTGTTCCAGTTTGTACGTAACACTTGATGAAAATTACTTGGTAGAAGAAGGAAAAAATTATTTGTAAAATATTAAAAGCTCTTATCCAAAGATCAATTATTGCAGCATAATGTAAAATGGCCTATATAGGAGAGCAGATTATTTTTCGTTTAAAAGGTTTAAGGCTCTAACACTAAATATCTTCTCACAACATAACTCAAACATTTTTGAAAGAAAATATATGCGGTAAAACTTTTGAACGATTCAATATAAATTTGAATTTTGAAAGTGAACATCAAAAACACTGTCTATTATCGATAGGAGGGAATGTGATTGAAATAATAATTCACCAGAACATCTTGAAAGGAGATCTTGTGTTTGCAAAAATATATGTTGAATATTTACAGGTTCTAAAAAAAATATTATTTTTCTAGCACATCTTGCAAGAATTGCGAAATATATAAATGGTGAACGTTTAGCTTGACTAAATAATAAAATTTAAAACAGTATATATATAAAGAACAGCCTATATTTAGAAGAAGGCAAAATTTATTATTAAATCAAGGGAATATTGGACGCCAAAAACTATTGCGGCATAATAAAACGAAAAGACATCAAAAATTGCGTTCAGAATCATAGCTCTTGTCCTACTTTTCCCCGAATGTCGTTTTTCTGAATGTCGGTTCCCCGAATGCAAGTTCCTAGAATGACTCGTTTCCCCGAAAAGTGATGCAGTTTAAATAGGGGCTATAATAGTCTTTAGTGGCTGGAAGGTGAACGAGCAAGAACGATAAGCAATCAAAAGAAGCAGGTATTCTGTCATTCTTAGCTAAATATTAAGGACGGTAAAACTGGAAAGAACCGCCAATTAAATAAAGAAGGGTGCATATCAGATGGCCAGTTCGTTCACCACTCTGAAATGTTTAAAGTTACGACAAGTATGAGTGCCACAAACTTTTCGAGAAAGTGGACTTTTTGTTGAAGCGGAATATTTGGGATACTGGCGTTCGGGATAACGACACTCGGGGAACCAACAAAGTAGTACAACCCATCAAAGTAACTGCAGTAATCGATTTCTCTTTTCGCTGATAATTTGAGCAGATCAATGTTATCAATTGCCGCCATTATGTCAGTTGGAAAAAACAAAATATCTAAAAAATAAAGAAATCTTAAAAAAACAGCCTATGTATAAAAGAAGGTGAAATTTGTTTCAATTTAAAATCTACAGTTTTTATGCCTATAATTTGGTTGCATCATATTTAAAAAAAATCCAATGTTTGAAAGAAGGGTAAATCAGTGCTAAATATATTAAAATCTTCAGTGCAAAAAAATATTCCAATAGCGAAACTCAAAAGAAAAATTAATATTTGAAAGACGGGTAATTTCTGCATAAATTATAAAATATTTTTGACAATAACTTTCCTAATATCTAAACTAAAACTCAAGAGCATATGATTGTAGAATAAAGTTACATTTTGTATCAATTATTGTCAATTATTGACACCACAGCAAGCCTGATGTCATCAAAAAGATTCAATAGAAACGTAAAAACGAATCTCATCTTAAGAAATTCTTGGTTTCAGACTCATTATGCCAAACGACTATTATGCCAAACGACCGTTATGCCAAACGACTTTATGTCAAACGGCTTTATGCCAAACGACTTTATGCCAAATGACCTACCACCGACGGCCTAGTGTGAACTCATTTCAGATGTCCATCTGATATCTGGGTGTTTTCATGCGGGGCTTGCTGTGATGAAAATGACCTCAGAATGCGTGTGTATGAACAGCCATTCTGTAGTAGAGCTATTACCTTTCATCTCCAGGGCTAAAATTGTCTGCATCTAGGGGTAGTCGGGGCGGTTTGGCCAATGGGGTGGAATGAGCACCCCTTGAAAACTGCATACATCCTTGAAATTTCATCTGAAATAGCATGCAACCCCAAAGCTGACAAGGAAATTAAGTAATTGGCATGCTATAAGTCAGTGTTCGAAACTTAAAAAAAAGGAATAAATGAAGTTCGAAAAAACTTTTTGCCCCGAATAGGTTTTTTCAAATTTTATCGTTTCAGAATGATGATGTTTGACTGTTATAATGTTTTTAAAAATTAAATCTTTTTCCACGGAGTGTTTATAAATACTAATAACTTTCAAGTGTAGTGAATTTTTAGATTATTCCTATAAAGACATCATCGTGTGTCAATAAATAGCTGCAAACAAATTTCTTCCATAAAAGCACTGCCGGTCAGTGGGAGGTGGATTGTATACACATACATACAAACATACATTGAAGAAATTAAAGCTGAACGCCTCTGACTTCAAGTCGCACAGAATAACTAATTAGATTAATGTTACATACACCCTCCCTCTATGGAACTTATGATGTCCTTGGTGCTATTTTTGTATCGAAATTAAATCTTCCATGACTTCGTCAATGAAATCAAATAATTACGCTCCGTTTAATTGCAGTCATGTAACGCGAACAGCTCAATCGTAGGCATAATGGCATCAGATGAAAATCCTCTCAAAGTACGATCCAACGTTAATCCAATCCAGTCGGTAATGAAATTGACATTTTAATGTCCCGGCGGCATTCGGGAGAGATAACACTCAGCATCATCATTTCCGATCTGGGTCGTCAACGTTCGAGTCAGGTGTGAGTGTTGCAAATTTATTTGATTTCATTTGTGTCCAACCGACATTTACTGGTCGAATATCAAAACCCACATAATCGGCCGGATGCTCCTGTCCACGATATCAAATTAGGCCTAATCCAGTCTAACGGTCCCGAATCCATTAGTAGATTAATGAAGGTCATTACCAGTAGCTCCACTGACGGCTTCTGTGTGCGATTCTCGTCGTTCTTCGTCCTTTGTTCCCCCTGGGGCATCGCAGAAATTCAGATCATTCACCGAACAATTTCGTGCCGGTAATGCTGCGGATAGTGACTTGTTCAACAACGTAGGGGAAGATGGGTCAAAATGCGAGGCTGTAAATTGCTCATGCACAAGAAAGACAGAAACTGAGGATCTGTAAGCAGAATTAGAATCAGTGACGATGGACCGGCTGTGTAATCCTCAACACAAGACGTGGTCAAGATAGCTATTGAACTGGGCATTTTTACACCATGAGTTCATTTTGAACTCCTTCGCCCTATAATGACATTGCATCTCTCCATTGCCTATATGACGACACCGATGATGATGATGATGAGCTGGTGTGGACATAAATAAATCAACCGAAGAGGTCATGAAGCGTTTTGACATCGCCCACCGTTTCAGCCTCCGGCATTCGAAGATGAAGCTCGGCTCGGCGGTGAAAGGGATCCTTCAACAAACCGTTTAGCCACACATTGAAGGCGATGATGACAGTGATGAGTGTGCCATAAACATGAACCGCACTGTTTGACTGCTATTGTAGCTTGAAGTTAATATACACAGGTGATGGACACACGGACAAACTAAACACTAAACTTGTTAAGCACGCGAACCCGAAAAGCGCCGCCAAGGATGATAATGGCCAAGGCTGTGGCAAACGATCAAAAAGTGGTTGAAGATGGAGCTCCTCTTGATACCAGGGGGGGTGAGCAATAAGGATACTGTCCGTCACTTGACATTCGATGAGGTCAATGTGTGAAGCGGTGACCGGTCGGTGATTCGCGAATTGCTGGTGGTCAGCTGGACGAAGCTGCGAGAGTGTCGCGTACTTTACGACGGGCATTGAGTTTTATGGGCACTGCATGCCACATACTGTTGAACTGCCGAAAAGGTGACAAAGGATTTTATTACAAAAAGTTAAGCAGATTGAATAGGAAGAATGGTGATGTTCTACTTTTTTTTCAAATGCCTTTTAGAAATTGCTCAATTGTTTTCGTTCTGATGGTGATCAGGGGCAAGATTATTATAATGACAGGTTTACCGATCTTAGCAGTCAGTGGGTGCGCGATGTAGTTAGCTGCGGGGAAGGCGGAAGTGGCAGCTGGCGAGTTGACTAGCTGGCGGGTTTGTGTTCTCAACCGTTTCTACGGGGTTGTTTGGGAATGTTTATTCCAACAAACATAAACACAGTGAAGTGAAAATTTTCTCCAGCATTTTGTCGCGAATCAAATTTTCGTCTTTAATATAGTATTTCAGTGTTTTGTGTCGAAGAAAAGCAGATTATTTGAAAAATTGGTTTACAATTGCATGTAATGCATGTAACTGTGGATATTTCGAATAGGTAGTGCAGCGGGTGAGAGCCACCCACCACCGATGGTCTACCGATGAAAGAGAGGATGCGCCACGGTGTCGCCGTCTGACGATGACGGTTGTATTCTTGTAACTTTATCTCGTAAGTTAAATTATTCCACTATCAGTGCATTACACAGTGAAGTAAATTCAGATACTTTGCCGCGTATACCACACAGATGTGGGTGCAAAAGAAACATTCTATACCTACTTTGTCACGCCATGCATCTGATATCCAAACAACCAAAACAAACTCGCCAGCTGTCACTTGGCATTTCAAAATGGCGGAATGGGAAATCTGACACATTGGGCTACCTCCCTTCTAGTTACCTTGATCTAGGGTATCTGAATATCTGAAAAACAAGCAGCTATAACCATGGTCACGGCTGAAAACGTAGAGTCAGGTGTACTAAAAGATCAATCTTAAAGAAATAATCAATATTTTCAAAAAAAAAACTACAGTAGTTGAAAAGAAACATATACCACACAGTGAACCTTCAAGATGTTGGGTACAAGAATTACCTTATGTCAAAATATTTACCCATTTTTGATTAGAACAATTTCAAAATTGATTGTCTTTAATGAACTTTTGCCTCACCGGTGAGGCAAACGTTAAAATCTAGTATGGGGCCACAGTTCGCTGGCTGAAATAGTAAATATCGATACATTTATGACAGGCATACTTTATACCAGCAATAAACTAATGTTTGCAAAAAAATGTACACCAAATTTCTCATCGAGAAGTTGCCTAAAAGACTTAATTTTAATACACTCAAAATGAGAAGTTTTTTTTAACTAAGTACACACGTGAGATTCTGGTATTTTTCGCACTATCAGACGAATTTTGCTAAATTCAAATATAATATGTGGATTTTGAGCCATTTGCATTTCTTCCGCCTGATATTCTATGGCTCAAACGATATTATATGGCTCAAACGATATTATTTGGCACAAACTTTTGCCCCAATATGGGTCAAAAATGTTTTCCAAACATGTATTTCATTCATTTCGCATTAAGAATAAAATAATATAAATAAAAAAATAACATACTGAAAATAGAGTTTATCATTATTCACTTATCATAATCATTGCAATGTTTTGTTTTTATCAATAATGATCAACGAAGTCATATAGATTGCTATTTTTATTCAGTAATCATAATCTTAATCACGGCACGGTAATTGGCTGGGCATGGCGTACCATTGGTACCTCGCGTACAAACAGGAATAAAAAAGATCCCATTGTGTGGTCTTAGCCTCTTGCCCAGCAACTCCAATCCCTACCTCTTCGTGGTACTGGAGGGGGTACGAGAAACCTTAGAAAAGATCGCGTAACCAACCCCGGTGGGAACTTTGGTCGTATGCTGACAGGGAAGGGAGGTTTGCTTTTGCTTTTGCTTCTGCAAACCTTGAGCGTCTGTACTCCATGTTAGGAGCGGCTCACAACAGCGTCTGTTCCCCATGTCAGGGGCGGCTGATCATCGTCCGAGTGCCAGAGAAGGACTCTATGCTTAACTGCGCACTATGGCCCTCCGAACATTTAGGGGAAATGGTCCTCTGGAAATTTAGGGGGTAGGCGTATAAAATACACCAGCACAGGAACGTCAACGAGAGAATACGGACCGGAACAATCGGCAAAGACCACAGCGACGAAAATGGACTAGCGATTGGAAACTCGGTACGTGGAACTGCAAATCTCTCAACTTCATCGGAAGTATTCGCATACTCTCCGATGTACTGATTACCCGCGGTTTCGGCATCGTAGCGCTGCAGGAGGTGTGCTGGACAGGAGCATTGGTGCGAACGTTTAGAGGTAATCATACCATCTACCAGAGCTGCGGCAACACACGCGAGCTGGGAACAGCTTTCATAGTGATGGGTGATATGCAAAGGCGCGTGATCGGGTGGTGGCCG
Organism: Aedes aegypti; assembly: GCF_002204515.2. Taxonomy (NCBI): domain Eukaryota; kingdom Metazoa; phylum Arthropoda; class Insecta; order Diptera; family Culicidae; genus Aedes; species Aedes aegypti. The sequence goes on along the minus strand of NW_018736223.1, from coordinate 21,591 downwards.
ATCAATGAACGAATGTGCAAGTTAAGAATCAAAGGCCGATTCTTTAACTTCAGCATAATCAACGTGCATAGCCCACACTCCGGAAGCACTGATGATGACAAGGACGCATTTTACGCGCAGCTCGAACGCGAGTACGACCGCTGCCCAAGCCACGACGTCAAGATCATCATAGGAGATTTGAACGCTCAGGTTGGCCAGGAGGAGGAGTTCAGACCGACGATTGGAAAGTTCAGCGCCCACCGGCTGACGAACGAGAACGGCCTACGGCTGATAGATTTTGCCGCCTCCAAGAACATGGCCATTCGTAGCACCTATTTCCAGCACAGCCTCCCGTATCGGTACACCTGGAGATCACCTCAGCAGACAGAATCGCAAATCGACCACGTTTTGATCGATGGACGGCACTTCTCAATAGAAATATTAGTAGTAGAACGCTAATAACGCTGTTCTCACAAAACTAAATTAGTTTATTATCACCTTTAACTGTATATTTTGATTGTTTGTTCGATGCCATGTTGTAGTGGATGATTTAAACATTTATTTGACACTTTGAGGACCGGTACTCAAGCTGTCAGCGCGTGGCAAACTAGATGTTGATAACATGAACAGTAGCGACATTAGCATTCTTAGGTTAATGCTTCTACTCACTTCTCCGACATAACCGACGTCAGAACCTATCGTGGCGCCAACATTGACTCCGACCACTACCTGGTGATGGTGAAACTGCGCCCAAAACTATCCGTCATCAACAATGTACGGTACCGACGCCCGCCCCGGTACAATCTCGAGCGGCTGAAACAACCGGATGTCGCCAATGCGTACGCGCAGCATCTTGAGGCAGCGTTGCCGGATGAGGGCGAGCTCGATAGGGCCCCTCTTGAGGACTGCTGGAGGACAGTCAAAGCAGCCATTAACGACGCTGCCGAAAGCATTGTCGGATATGTGGAACGGAGCTCAAGAAACGATTAGTTCGACGAGGAGTGCCAGGAGGTTTTAGAGGAGAAGAATGCAGCGCGGGCTGCAATGCTGCAGCATGGTACGCGGCAAAACGTGGAACGATACAGACTGAAGCGGAAACAGCAAACCCGCCTATTCCGGGACAAAAAGCGCCGCCTGGAAGAGGTGGAATGCCAAGAGATGGAGTTGCTGTACCGTTCTCAAGAAACGCGGAAGTTATATCAGAAGCTCAACACATCCCGCAAAGGCTTCGTGCCGCGAGCTGAGATGTGCCGGGATAAGGATGGGAGCATCTTGACGGACGGACGCGAGGTGATCGAAAGGTGGAAGCAGCACTACGATGAACACCTGAATGGCGCAGAGAACACAGGCACAGAAGGTCAGGACAGCGAAGGCGATGGCTACGTCAGCACAGCGGACAGCGGAAATCAACCAGCTCCCACGATGGGGGAAGTTAAGGATGCCATTCAACAGCTCAAGAACAACAAAGCCGCTGGCAAGGATGGTATCGGAGCCGAACTCATCAAGATGGGCCCGGACAGGTTGGCCGCTTGTCTGCATCGGCTGATAGTCAGAATCTGGGAAACGGAACAGCTACCGGAGGAGTGGAAGCAAGGCGTTATATGCCCTATCTACAAAAAGGGCGACAAACTGGAGTGTGAAAATTATCGTGCAATCACCATCCTAAACGCCGCCTATAAAGTGCTATCCCAGATTCTCTTCCGTCGTCTATCACCTATAGCAAACGAGTTCGTGGGAAGTTATCAAGCAGGTTTCATCGACGGCCGCTCGACAACGGACCAGATCTTTTCCGTGCGGCAAATCCTCCAGAAATGCCGTGAGTACCAGGTCCCTACGCACCATTTGTTCATCGATTTCAAGGCGGCATACGATAGTATCGACCGCATAGAGCTATGGAAAATCATGGACGAGAACAGCTTTCCCGGGAAGCTCACAAGATTGATCAGAGCAACGATGGACGGTGTGCAAAACTGCGTGAAGATCTCGGGCGAACACTCCAGTTCGTTCGAGTCTCGGCGGGGACTACGACAGGGCGACGGACTTTCGTGCCTGTTGTTCAATATTGCGCTTGAAGGTGTCATGCGGAGAGCCGGACTTAACAGTCGAGGCACGATTTTCACGAGATCCGGACAATTTGTTTGCTTCGCGGACGACATGGATATTATTGGGAGAAAATTTGAAACGGTGGCAGATTTGTTCACCCGCCTGAAACGCGAAGCAACAAGAGTCGGGCTAATGGTGAATGCGTCGAAAACAAAGTACATGCTGGTTGGCGGAACTGAGCGCGACAGGGCCCGCCTAGGAAGCAGTGTTACGATAGACGGGGATACCTTCGAGGTGGTGGACGAGTTCGTTTACTTCGGATCCTTGTTGACGGCTGACAACAATGTTAGTCGGGAAATACGAAGGCGCATCATCAGCGGAAGTCGTGCCTACTATGGGCTCCAGAAGAAACTGCGGTCAAGAAAGATTCACCCCCGCACCAAATGCACGATGTACAAAACGCTCATAAGACCGGTAGTCCTCTATGGGCATGAGGCGTGGACTATGCTCGAGGAGGACTTGCAAGCTCTTGGGGTTTTCGAACGCCGAGTGCTAAGGACGATCTTCGGCGGCGTGCAGGAGAACGGCGTGTGGCGGCGAAGGATGAACCACGAGCTCGCTCAACTCTACGGCGAACCCAGTATCGTGAAGGTAGCTAAAGCTGGAAGGATACGCTGGGCAGGGCATGTTGCAAGAATGCCGGACAACAACCCTGTAAAGATGGTGTTCGCCACGAATCCGGTCGGAACAAGAAGGCATGGGGCGCAGCGAGCTAGGTGGATTGACCAGGTACACCAGGACCTGGAGAGCGTGGGTCACAGTCGAGGATGGAGAGAAGCGGCCATGAACCGAGGGAATTGGCGAAATATTGTTGGCGAGGCTTTATCAAGATAATTGATGTAAAGCCAAATAAGTAAGTAGTAAGTAAGGGATAAGGACGGAAGCATCTTGACGGACAGACGTGAGGTGATTGAAAGGTGGAAGCAGCACTACGGTGAACACCTGAATGGTACGGAGAACACAGGCGCAGAGTGTCACAATAGCGGAGGAAGTGACTACGTCAGCACGGCGGATGAAGAAAACCAACGTGCCCCACATTGAGAGAAGTTAAGGATGCCATCAACCAGCTCAAGAATAACAAGGCCGCTGGTAAGGATGGTATTGAAGCTGAACTCATCCAAATGGGCCCGGAGAGGTTGGCCGCCTGTCTGCACCGGCTGATTGTCAGAATCTGGGAGACGGAAAAGCTGCCGGAGGAGTGGAAGCAAGGGGTCATATGCCCCATCTACAAGAAGGGCGACAAACTGGAATGTGAAAACTATCATGTGATCACTATCCTGAATGCCACCTACAAAGTGCTATCCCAGATTATCTTCCGTCGTCTATCACCAATAACAAATGAGTTTGTGGGAAGTTATCAAGCTGGTTTTATCAACGGCCGCTTGACGACAGACCAAATCTTCACTGTACGGCAAATCCTCCAGAAACGCCGTGAATACCAAGTCCCAACGCATCACCTGTTCATCGATTTTAAAGCGGCTTATGATAGCATCGACCACGAAGAGCTATGGCAAATGATGGACGAGTACAGCTTTCCCGGGAAGCTCACAAGACTAATAAGAGCAACGATGGACGGTGTGCAGAATAGCGTAAAGATTTCGGGCGAGCATTCCAGTTCGTTCGAATCCCGCCGAGGACTTCGACAGGATGATGGACTTTCGTGCCTGCTGTTCAACATCGCTCTAGACGGTGTCATGCGGAGAGCCGGGTTCAATAACCGAGGTACAATTTTCACAAGATCCAGCCAATTTGTTTGCTTCGCGGATGATATGGATATTGTCGGCAGAAAAACGGAGATGCATCATCAGTGGAAGTCGCGCCTACTATGAGCTCCAGAAGAAGCTGCGGTCGAGAAAGATTCACCTCCGCACCAAATGTACCATGTACAAAACGCTTTTAAGACCGGTGGTCCTCTATGGACATGAAGCATGGACCATGCTAGAAGAGGACCTGCAAGTACTTGGAGTGTTTGAACGATTTTTGACGGAGTGCAGGAGAATGATGTGTGGCGGCGGAGAATGAACCACGAGCTCGCTAGGCTCTATGGCGAACCCAGTATCCAGAAGGTTGCGAAAGCCGGAAGGGTGCGCTGGTCAGGGCATGTTGCAAGACTACCGGACAATAACCCTGCAAAGATAGTGTTCGCGTCGAATCCGGTTGGCACGAGAAGGAGCACAGCGAGTGAGATGGCTTGATCAGGTGCAACTAGATCTGGAGAACGTGGGCCAAAATCGAAGTTTGAGAGGCGCAGCCATGGACCGAGTAAATTGGTGTAACATCGTTAACGAGGTTTTATCAAATTAATTGATGTAACACCAACTAAATAATCAAATAATAATCTTAATCACAACACTAAAATATAATTTATCATTAATCAATCATCGCACAATTTTTTTTTTCTTAACATTGCTCATTTATGTATAAATTAAGGTCATTTTCACCGGTGATCTATTTCTTTTTTTTAAATTGTATAACAGTTCCAAAAAATATAAGAGCGCATGAAATTGGGGTGGGTAATACAATGTCTTTTACATTACCGCGGGGTTGACGTAGGACTACTATGGACACAACTTCGATCAATTCTGGGTCAGACTCTAACAACAGTGCGGTAGCTTTTTGCATTTTTGTAATTGTGAGTATTCAATAACGTTATGGTTTAAAGGGAGTTCTGTCATATGGTAAGAAAACTTTTTCAGAGTTCTTTAAAAAGGATTTAAGTTGATTATTATCCTTCAAACATGGACAGTGAAGTTTGAAAGTTTACCAAGACAATTTTATATAGCCTATCTCCCAGAACAGGATAAATAGGAAATAGGCTGTATGAAATTGATGTCTTGGCAAGGGATGTACAAGATAAGCATTATGTTGTTATTGCATTCCGATGGCACTGCAGCAACGTCCTCGGAAACATCCTCGAATTACCGTAATGTCGTTTATTCGTAATTAATCAGATATTTAATTATGCTACGAGATGAATTAAGAGATTACAGCAAGTATGCGGTAAACACATTAGGAAATATTACACAAATAACTCTTTAGTACACATTGGCTCTGAAAAGGGTCGATTGAATCGTTAAATTTGAGTAACACGGACAAAATATTGCAATCTTGCCGAAATCGCAGTTGTAGTTTCCGCCATTGTATTTCTAAAACACCTGCAGGGAGGACCCGTTCCATTCGTGTAGGGCTGCGATGGCGGCCGCAACCATCACATTCTCCTGTGGACTGTTTCCTCTTCTTCTTCTTCTTCTTGGCAGCGGCAGCGATGATGGCTTTGGCTTCGGACGGCATCTTCTCTCAATCGGTCAACGGTCAGCCTTATAAGAGCGAAGCAAGATAAACGGGAGGGTCCTTCGCTATCGATGTCTGTGCCTGACAAGCACGCCCGGTCAGAGTAAGCCGATCTGTTGCCTGCTGAGATGCGATCCAAGTGGAGAGTGAAAAGCAAATGACGTCAACTTTTCTCTAGCACGCACCCCTATTTATAGATTAGCTGGAAATCTACGTTCTCTTTTAAATGTGGGATTCATTAAGTAAACGACATGAACCTTTGATGCCTTTCGATTGAGGTACTAATCAAGGAATTTCGTTAAACCAGCAAAAAGTTATAAACATTTAAAATATTTCATGCCAAAGTTACGCTCTCGGTTATGAAATTCCACTTTCACTCCTGTATAGAGAAGAAAGACGTAGTCCTTCGTCAAATTAGACCACCAAAAATAGAACAAATTTCATCCGCTCCAACCGCAGTTCGATCTGAACTCCATTTCAATTAAATTTGTCATTAATTTATTAGCTCTCCTGGCTGATGGTGGAGCAAACCAAAAACCATTTTTGCTTCGATCTGAGATAGTGAATACGGCAATTACTGCTTGTTATCAATTTTCTCGAAGTCTTCGAAGCAGTTCGTTTTTTTTTTCGTATTCTAATGTGCATTCATGATCTCAACTTCCAAACTTGGACATGTTGCATTATCTAGATAGAATTTCACTGAGCGATAGGAATGTTTTTCTACCATATCAACAAAAAACTGGGAAGAGTACCTTAATATAAACCATATCAGAGTAAAAAGGCATATCTCCAAGGTTTGGCAGGGAATTTTTCAAGAGACATAATGCAGGCAATAAATCAGAGATTTTTTCGAAAACCCATCCAGAGAAAGTAATATCTTCTTCTTAGATTTCTCGTAGACATAGTTCAGACATTTTCCCTAAATTTCTCTACGAATTCTTCCAGGGATCTCTACGAAAACTCTACTTGGAATTCCTCCAGAATTCCACCAGTTATGCCTCTAAAAATTCCTTCTACAAAAAAACTTCACTGGGGTTTCCTCATGAGAATCCTGCTGGGATTTTTTTGAAGAATTTGTCCACTGATTCCCTCAGTTATTTTTCCAGAATTTTCTTCAGGAAATTCTTAAGGATTTTATCTAGGGACATATTGCCAGGAAATAATTCAGAGATAATTTTATAAACTTCTTTAGATATTCCAGTTTTTCCTTGAACGATTTATTCAACAATTTCACCAAGAAATGATTCAGATATTTTTCAAAAATTATTCCAAGGATACATGCAGAGACTTCTCCAGAAATTTCGCCTCAGATTCAACCAGGAATTCTTCCGAGGATTCCCACAGAGATTCCTCAAGGGTTGGACTAAGGGTTCCTCCTTCTGCAATTTCTCCAATAATTCCTCTAATTCAAGGATTCCAAAGGGAGTTTTACGCCACAAAGTAATTAAAAGATACTTTCGAAAATTCCTGATGGGATTTTTTTTTTCTAAGATTTCACCTGGACATAATCAGATATTTTCCCGACATTTCTTTAAGGATTCTTTCTAGACTTACTTACTTATTTGGCTTTACATCAATTATCTTGATAAAGCCTCGCCAACAATATTTCGCCAATTCACTCGGTTCATGGCCGCTTTTCTCCATCCTCGACTGTGACCCACGCTCTCCAGGTCCTGGTGCACCAGGTCAACCCACCTAGTTCGCTGCGCCCCACGCCTTCTTGTTCCGACCGGATTCGTAGCGAACACCATTTTTACAGGGTTGTTGTCCGGCATTCTTGCAACATGCCCTGCCCAGCGTATCCTTCCAGCTTTAGCTACCTTCACGATACTGGGTTCGCCGTAGAGTTGAGCGAGCTCGTGGTTCATCCTTCGCCGCCACACGCCGTTCTCCTGCACGCCGCCGAAGATCGTCCTTAGCACTCGGTGTTCGAAAACCCCAAGAGCTTGCAAGTCCTCCTCGAGCATAGTCCACGCCTCGTGCCCATAGAGGACTACCGGTCTTATGAGCGTTTTGTACATCGTGCATTTGGTGCGGGGGTGAATCTTTCTTGACCGCAGTTTCTTCTGGAGCCCATAGTAGGCACGACTTCCGCTGATGATGCGCCTTCGTATTTCCCGACTAACATTGTTGTCAGCCGTCAACAAGGATCCGAAGTAAACGAACTCGTCCACCACCTCGAAGGTATCCCCGTCTATCGTAACACTGCTTCCTAGGCGGGCCCTGTCGCGCTCAGTTCCGCCAACCAGCATGTACTTTGTTTTTGACGCATTCACCATTAGCCCGACTCTTGTTGCTTCGCGTTTCAGGCGGGTGAACAAATCTGCCACCGTTTCAAATTTTCTCCCAATAATATCCATGTCGTCCGCGAAGCAAAAAAATTGTCCGGATCTCGTGAAAATCGTGCCTCGACTGTTAAGTCCGGCTCTCCGCATGACACCTTCAAGCGCAATATTGAACAACAGGCACGAAAGTCCGTCGCCCTGTCGTAGTCCCCGCCGAGACTCGAACGAACTGGAGTGTTCGCCCGAGATCTTCACGCAGTTTTGCACACCGTCCATCGTTGCTCTGATCAATCTTGTGAGCTTCCCGGGAAAGCTGTTCTCGTCCATGATTTTCCATAGCTCTATGCGGTCGATACTATCGTATGCCGCCTTGAAATCGATGAACAAATGGTGCGTAGGGACCTGGTACTCACGGCATTTCTGGAGGATTTGCCGCACGGAAAAGATCTGGTCCGTTGTCGAGCGGCCGTCGATGAAACCTGCTTGATAACTTCCCACGAACTCGTTTGCTATAGGTGATAGACGACGGAAGAGAATCTGGGATAGCACTTTATAGGCGGCGTTTAGGATGGTGATTGCACGATAATTTTCACACTCCAGTTTGTCGCCCTTTTTGTAGATAGGGCATATAACGCCTTGCTTCCACTCCTCCGGTAGCTGTTCCGTTTCCCAGATTCTGACTATCAGCCGATGCAGACAAGCGGCCAACCTGTCCGGGCCCATCTTGATGAGTTCGGCTCCGATACCATCCTTGCCAGCGGCTTTGTTGTTCTTGAGCTGTTGAATGGCATCCTTAACTTCCCCCATCGTGGGAGCTGGTTGATTTCCGCTGTCCGCTGTGCTGACGTAGCCATCGCCTTCGCTGTCCTGACCTTCTGTGCCTGTGTTCTCTGCGCCATTCAGGTGTTCATCGTAGTGCTGCTTCCACCTTTCGATCACCTCGCGTCCGTCCGTCAAGATGCTCCCATCCTTATCCGGGCACATCTCAGCTCGCGGCACGAAGCCTTTGCGGGATGTGTTGAGCTTCTGATAGAACTTCCGCGTTTCTTGAGAACGGTACAGCAACTCCATCTCTTGGCATTCCACCTCTTCCAGGCGGCGCTTTTTGTCCCGGAATAGGCGGGTTTGCTGCTTCCGCTTCAGTCTGTATCGTTCCACGTTTTGCCGCGTACCATGCTACAGCATTGCAGCCCGCGCTGCATTCTTCTCCTCTAAAACCTCCTGGCACTCCTCGTCGAACCAATCGTTTCTTGAGCTCCGTTCCACATATCCGACAATGCTTTCGGCAGCGTCGTTAATGGCTGCTTTGACTGTCCTCCAGCAGTCCTCAAGAGGGGCCCTACCGAGCTCGCCCTCATCCGGCAACGCTGCCTCAAGATGCTGCGCGTACGCATTGGCGACATCCGGTTGTTTCAGCCGCTTGAGATTTTACCGGGGCGGGCGTCGGTATCGTACATTGTTGATGACGGATAGTTTTGGGCGCAGTTTCACCATCACAGAGTAGTGGTCGGAGTCAATGTTAGCGCCACGATAGGTTCTGACGTCGGTTATGTCGGAGAAGTGCCGTCCATCGATCAAAACGTGGTCGATTTGCGATTCTGTCAGCTGAGGTGATCTCCAGGTGTACCGATACGGGAGGCTGTATTGGAAATAGGTGCTACGAATGGCCATGTTCTTGGAGGCGGCAAAATCTATCAGTCGTAGGCCGTTCTCGTTCGTCAGCCGGTGGGCGCTGAACTTTCCAATCGTCGGTCTGAATTCCTCCTCCTGGCCAACCTGAGCGTTCAAATCTCCTACGATGATCTTGAAGTCGTGGCTTGGGCAGCGGTCGTACTCGCGTTCGAGCTGCGCGTAAAATGCGTCCTTGTCATCATCAGTGTTTCCGGAGTGTGGGCTATGCACGTTGATTATGCTGAAGTTAAAGAATCGGCCTTTTATTCTTAACTTGCACATTCGTTCATTGATCGGCCACCACCCGATCACGCGCCTTTGCATATCACCCATCACTATGAAAGCTGTTCCCAGCTCACGTGTGTTGCCGCAGCTCTGGTAGATGGTATGATTACCTCTAAACGTTCGCACCAATGCTCCTGTCCAGCACACCTCCTGCAGCGCTACGATGTCGAAACCGCGGGTCTTCAGTACATCGGAGAGTATGCGAGTACTTCCAATGAAGTTGAGAGATCTGCAGTTCCACGTACCGAGTTTCCAATCGCTAGTCCATTTTCGTCGCTATGGTCTTTGCCGATTGTTCCGGTCCGTATTCTCTCGTTGACGTTCCTGTGCTGGTGTGTTTTTACGGTTGGCTTGCAGGGCCTGACTCCAACCCCCTAGATTTCCGGAGGACCATTCCCCATAAATGTTCGGAGGGCCATAGTGCGCAGTTCAGCTTACAGTCCTTCTCTGGCACTCGGACGATGATCAGCCGCCCCTGACATGGAGAACAGACGTGTTGTGAGCCGCTCCTAACATGGAGTACAGACGCTCCAGGTTTGCAGAAGCAAAAGCAAAAGCAAACCCCCCTTCCCTGTCAGCATACGACCAAAGTTCCCCCAGGGGTTGGTTACCCGATCTTCCCCAAGGTTACTCGTACCCCGGCCAGTACCACGAGGAGGTAGGGATAGGAGTTGCTGGGCAAGAGGCTAAGGACCGCACAAAGGGGTCTATTTTATTCCTGCAGGTACGCGAGGTACCAATGGTACGCCATGCCCAGCCATTTACCGCGCCTAGAATTGCCCTGAAATTCCCCCAAAATTTCATCAGGGATTTTTCCAAGACTAACTCCTTCAAAATGTCCAGGGATTCCTAAAGAGGATCGTCCAGAGATTTCTCCTAGAATTTTTTCCACTTCAAAGATATCTTGAGGAATTTTTCTAAGATCATATTGCCAGGAAATAAGATATGTTCGAGAAGTTCACCGCGTATTTCAATATTTGTTTCGAGGCTTTCTTCAAAAAAATCACCAATAAATAATTTCGGTGTAACGCACCCGGAATCCTTTCAAAGAATACTCCAGTAATTCTCCAGGATCCTCAAGGGACTCCAGGATGCTCAACAAGACTTTCCTCCAAGAATTCCTCATGCTTATGTCTCTGCGAGTATTCCTCGAAAAAATCTTTCAGGGATTTCTAAAGGATCTCTAGAGAAATTTCTCCACGAAATGATTCAAGAGTTGTTTCGAAGATTCTACCCCATTACCCCGAATGACATTTCCCCGGATTTGATACCCTATTATGAAAAATGAATATTGAGATGCTGAAGAAGTATTAATTATATTCCAAAAAAAATGAAAAAAGGCGATGTTTTAGTCAATTTAGATAAATCTGAGGAACTATGAATATCACCAAACAGATACTAATTTGGCTTCTTTTGATTAGTAATAAATAAAACATTATAGTAATTTAATTTTACAGTTGCTATTTGGGGTAAAAGTTTATACAGATACTGTGATGCTTTCATTTGCTAACTTGGGGCTGCAACAACTTTATGTTCAATTTTATATGCGTTTTAAAATACTTTCAATCAACTTTCTAAAATCTGCTAGATTGTTCAAGAAAATAAAAAAAAAAGTTGTTTTGTCGCATTGGTAGCTGTAACCGCATAACTGTCACATGGAGATTAATCTTGGTAGTTTTAAGAAGTTTTAGTTTCTTCCCATACTGCCATAAAAAACACATTTGGTATTCCATTTTATGAATGCCTACTTTTAGCGAATTTTACAAATAAGTAGTTATTGGCAGTTAATCCAATTTTTTTAAAAGATGTAGTTCAGAGTTTAAGGAAAAAATAAAGCAAAATCAAAAAAGTATTTGTTGTTGGAATAAAAATTGTTATCGATTTCGAATGACTTTTTCACACCAGGTCAAATTTCTGCCATCGATGGATGGATTTGGATGAATGGATGGATGAAAATTTGGCCAGGTTGAAATTCCTTGAAAAAAATTGTTATGAAATATGCCTTATTTTTCGCCAAACATTCCCGTTATCTGAAGACTAAAAAATCCTTTTACATAATAATCTAATAATTTCCTCAAATTAAAATCGTGGATTTTTTTTGTATATATATATATATATATATATATATATATATATATATATATATATATATATATATATATATATATATATATATATATAAATTATGTGACAGAGTCACATGGAAAGGTTTTTAAAAAACTGAAAGACCGAACTGATCGGTATGGAGAACGAAACTAGAATGATTTATTACTTGTGAATTAATTGTTACAGAGGCCTAGCTTGGAAGAGGAAAGAGCCTCTAGCTAAGTAAAAATATTGTAAACTGATCGCGTCGTCCGGTCGTCGACGCGTGTTGCTGATCGGCGAGGTGTGCCAACGTGTTATGATAGGAATGTTGGTTTGCTAGGTGACTTCGTGGAAGTTGGTGGGCTATGGTTGCTGAGTGTTGCTTGACGATTATACTGCTGACGGTCACTTTATAATTGTGATGGTTGTTCCAATGCGGGCTTAAGGATGTTGACGCTTGCTGTTGTTGTAGTTGGAGGTTTGCGAGTTGGCAGAAATGTCTGCTAGACTGGGTCGGTTGTTAGAGTTGGGGTTTTAGTAGAGGGTTCGATTGTAACTTACTCCCCCCCTAAGTGAGGAACGTCTCGGTCCGATTTTGAGTATGAGTATGATGATAATTGATGATTGTGGCAGTTTCCTGTGAGCGAAAGTCCACCAAGTAGGCTCCAGAATTTGATGTTCATGTGATTCTGTTTCAGATAAAACGTGTTCCAGTTTCTGTTCGATTATTTATCGCTGTGTTTGCTGATTTCTGCTATATCGTGTTGTTTGAAGAGATGCCAGTGAATTGAGGTATTGTGGATTCGCCATATAGAATTTCTGTGTTGACTGTAGTTTCTGAATTTTTGAAGGTTTGGCCATTAAAATTTACCGTACAGTTTGAGAATTTGATAATGAAGTTTCCAGTGAGTCTTCTGTTGTCGGGTCCGCAGTTGTCTCAAGAAGATGATTGTTTGGCGTTCGAGATTATGATGGTGTTCTCATTTACCAGTTGATGTGTGGTATCGTTTTGAAAATAGAGTTACAACGAGAATGTTTGCCAAGTATGATTTGTCTGAGGCATTTCGTCTTTAAACTCATTGATATTGGCTGACCTTTGAACGAAATCCTTTGGGTTGTCTGTTGTTGAAACAGTTTTGATCCGTGCCGTATAACGTGGCTTGGATAATACTTTATGATCTGATTTGTCCACGATGAGAGGGATAAATTCTAATAATTGTGGATGTAGAATTTTCTAATTTTGGGACATGCAAATGTAGAGCAAGTCTCCATTCTTTACTGCAATTTTAGGGGTTGACGAATTGTAATGCTTCGTCAGGGAAATCGGTTTTCACTCCTTGGTCCTGGAGTGTTGATTTGATGACATTTATCTCCCTTGTGGATAGCATCTTGTTGTTGGTAACGGCGATTTTTGTAAAGCGTGATTGCTTCCCTGAATGTTATCCAGTAATTCATTGATGACGTCGATATTGAGCATTGTGGTGATGGCATCTAGTGTATCGAGACCAATCTTGTTGTTGTTGAGTGATCCGGCTATTTGATTGATTGTTTCAGTGAGTTGTATGATCCTGTTGTTAATATTTTCGTTTATTTGGTACTGTTGATTATTTTGTTTGATGAGGTCGTTCATAGTTGAATTGATGATTTCCAAATCGTGGGCGTCAGGTGATCCAGCAATCCATTTCCATGCCGTGCCTATGGAATCCCATCTTTTGCGTCTGTGTCTCCGTCGTGGTTTCAGCCCGTAGAGGGTTGAGTATAACTTTTTTATTCGAAATTTGATTACTTCTTGTAGTGGGTTAGTGGGGTTAAGGTTGTTATAAAAAGTATTTGTTATTATTTCTATACTTTCCTCTATTCTTGCTAAATTGATAGGGTGTATTAGTTTTAGGGATCCTGTTTTGGATTTTACAATCAGTTTCTTTGATCTGCACGATTGGATCATTTAAGGTATTAATGATGTGTAGTAGTGGTTCACCGTATATGAAATAGAAGTTTATGTGCAATAAAAGTGTGGCATACATCCAATTTATCTGTAAGTTAAAATTAGTGTTAGTTTTGTGTTAGTTTTTATTTTTTTGAAATAATTGTTATAATTAAGGCTTCCTCTTCCGTTTTAATTTGGACTTGTGTAATTTTATATTCCTGGTATCTATGACGGTTTTCTTCCTGTTCTGTCTAACTACTTGTTTCTTAAATTTGTTCTTTCGTTTGTTTGGAATTCCCTGAATTTTGTTGTATATTATGTCTCCTTTTTGAATTTTGGTTTATCTTTCCTATTTTTGTTATGATTTTCTATGGTTCTCTTTTGGTACTCTCCTAATTTGACCATGATTTCATCGAAAAGAGTGTCCCTATTTTCCAACATTACTGCGGGGTTCAAAGGCCCTTCTTCTTCCTCCCTAACGGCGAAAAACACGTTCACGGGTTTTCTCTTATGTGCGGAGTGAATGGATTCATTGTATAATGAAGTAGCAATTTTGTAAAGTTCTTTGTTATTCAGATCTGGATATTTGCTCTTTGAGCATCTAAAAATTTCGCTGAGAGTTGAGTGAAATCGTTCAACGATTCCATTCACCTCACTATGGTCTGAAGGTGTGTAGTAGGTCTCTATTTCAAGTCTTTGCAGAAGGCTACGAATTTCGACGGACTTGAAAGCGGTTTCATTGTCGCAGACGATCATTCTTGGTTTGCCATGTGTGGTAAACAATTTAACCATTCCCCTTTTTACGTCAGGGATACAACGAGATTTAATAGGAACTAACATGGCATACCTTGAGAATTTATCTACTGCCGATATAAAAAGACAGGGGGAGGAAATGAAAATATCTACATGAAATATATCCCGGGGTTTTTTTCGGCATTGGTGTATACGCGAATTTAATTCGGTAGGGAGATCTTTCATACTTACTTTCCAGGCACGTGGTGCACAGATTGATGATGGTTTGTACCTTTTCCCGCATGTTTGGAAAGTAGAATCTTCTCTTGATGGCCTCATAATTTTCGTCGGCACCCCTATGTGCTCGCTGGTGGACGTCCTCTAATGTTTTATCTTGATCTTCTTCAGAGGTGAGATCCTGTAGAATAGTCTGGGTTAATACAATTTTAAAAGTTTTGTTCCTAGAGAAATAGTTTTTGTATGCTATTTGCAGTGTATTTAACCATTTTTCCGGGCATAATATACAATTTGTCCGGGTAGGGTGCATAAAATCCCGTAAGATTTTTATGGCATAGGGTATACCGAATGATGCTCGAGTAAGGGCCTGTCGAAATCTTGAGGGAAAGATTTCTTCGCGTACTTCGTTGTTCTGCGAACCTTCAGAAATTAAAATTTGATTACGATAATAATTTAGAGGTTTCTCAGTCATTCTAATTAGATCCTCGTTATTGGATTCAGCTGAATGAACCGTTTCAGCGTCCGATGAAGATTCTTCTTCTTCGTCTTCATTAGCATTAATTTCTAGTGTGTTGCATTCCTTTTGTTGTGGAATTCTAGACAAGCCGTCGGCGATAACGTTTTGTTTTCCGGGTCTGTAATGGATTTCGTAGTCGAATTCCTCGAGCCGTAATTTCCACTTAATTAACCTGTCATTTGATCCTTTAAGGTTCAAGGCGTAGGTTAATGGTTTGTGGTCGGTGTAGAGACTGAATTTACGCCCAAATAAATAGGGTCTGAAGTACTTGCACGCCCAGTCGATAGCAAGCAATTCCTTCTCGATAGCTGAGTATCTTACCTCAGTCTCGGATAGCGTACGAGAAGCAAAGGCGATAGGCTTGTCTGATCCAATGGGACCCTGTGACAATACCGCACCTAATGCGAAGTTAGAAGCGTCCGTCGTGAGGACAAATCGTTTTGAGAAATCCGGGTATTGTAGTACGTGGCTACTGGTTAGGATTTCTTTGCACCGTCGAAAAGCATCAGTAAATTCTGGTGTGTGACGGATTGTTTCTCCTTTTCGGAGTTGTTGCGTTTAAGGGTTTTTGAAATTTTAGCAAAATCCCTGATGAATTTCCTGTAGTAACCAATTACACCTAGGAAGCTTCTCAGCTCCTTTTCATTCTTTGGTATTGGCCACTCTCGAATAGCTTTAATCTTCTCGGGATTTGGTTTTACTCCTTCTGGAGTAACTATATGGCCTAGAAAAGCGACCTCCTTTTGAAGAAATTCACATTTATCTATTTGAATTTTCATATTGTATTTCCTCAACGTTTCCAATATCAAATTCAAATTTATCAAATGTTCTTGAAGGCTGGTTGAATAGATGATAATGTCATCCATATAAACCAGACAACGAACGCCAATATGTTCTCTGAGAATGTTGTCCATTACTCTCTGAAACGTGGCAGGGGCATTTTTTAATCCGAAGGGCATTCGGATAAATTCATATTGTCCGCCCTCGACACTGAAAGCAGTTTTTTGGATGTCACCTTTATGGATTTCGATTTGATGAAATCCGGAGGCCAGATCCAATGTCGAAAAGTACTGACATCGGCCTAGTTTATCCAGGATGTCGGTAATGTTCGGTATTGGGTATCGATCGTCAACCGTCTTCTCGTTGAGCTTACGGTAGTCGATGACTAAACGCCATTTCCTTTGACCAGAAGCATCGAGCTTCTTTGGCACTACCCATACGGGCGAGGAATGTGGGCTTTCTGAAGCACGGATAATGCCTTGCTCCAGCATTTTATGAATTTGTCGTTGAACCTCTGCTCTATGACAGAAAGGATAACGGTACGATTTAGCATATACGGGTAGATCGTCTTTAGTAATGATCTTGTGGCGTATAGCATTTGTGAACGACAGAGTTTCTTCTTCGTGATGAAAGACATCTCTAAACTTATTAAGGACTTTAAGCAATTTGGGCCTTTCCTCAGAATTTAAGTTGTCGAGTCTAAGTTTATCAGCGAAGGGCTCTGCTTTTGCTTTTGTGGTTTGGTCAGCCTTTTGTGTTCTGTTAACGTAATTAGGATTTGGGGAAATTTCTTCGAAGTTGAGAAGATCTGTGTACACAGCATCCTTGTCGATACATAACTGTAATTGTTTATTGCTGAGATTTATCATCGGAAAAGTTGCTATACCGTTATGAGCACTATATACTCCTGAAGGTATAATCACATCTTGTCCTATGACAAGATCGTGTTCGATTAAGAAGTCTCCTTCCTTTTTTCGAACTGGAAATTCTTTAACCAAAGTCTCACCTTCATGAAAGTTGAGTTGTTCTCTGGTTGGGAATTTTTTATGAAGAGGTATTTCAATGTCATTTATGCAGATCGTGTTAGAAGCTGTATTGATTACTGCACCAAGTGTCCTTAGGGATTCAAATCCAATAAGACCATCGAAAAAGTCATGGAATCTAAATAAGAAAAATTTTAACTTCGGTAGATCATTTATAAAATTCACGAACGGATTAACGTGCGTGTATCGATCGATGCGGTGTAGACCACTCAGATTCTTTATTTTCTGTTGTGGTCCTGTCCCGATGCTATGGGTTGGTACTAGTTCGGGAGATATATAATTATAATTCGCTCCGGTATCGATTAGAAATCTCAGAGGTCTATTGACACTTCTGGGTACTTCCAGATACGGGAGAAAATTATTACTTATTCCGGGATCCCTTGATCCGGATCCGTACAAAAATTTAATTCCTCATACTCCTCATCTTGTACGTAACTTTCCGCTGAGTGTTCCTCATTCGGAATGTTATGTTGAGGCTCAAGTTGGTTAGAACAGTGAGGCTGTTCTTCACCTTCGTGCATATTAATTTGCGTTCTGAATCTAGATTGTCCTGAAGGATCAGGTTTTATATTTGGTAGTGTTGAAAACCGCGATTGGCCGTATTGTCCAGGCCCGTTCTTAAAGTTATTGATCCTGGGTTGAGAGTAACCCTGGGAAGAATTTTGAGTTGGATTCATTGGTCTATTCGAGGTGTTGTACCCTCGGCCGGTTTGTCCTGCAGGGTGAAATTTTGTGTTGTTATTAAAATTTTTCGTGACGTTAGAATCGTGGAGCTTCGCGAGTCTTTCGCGTCTTTTCTGGCTGGCCACGTGTTGTTCTAAGGCCCCTTCATAGGCCTCTTGGAGATCCTTAGGTTTGTAGATTCTTGTTAGAGAAGATAGATGGTCTGGCAGGCCATCTATGAAAGCATTTGTAACCATGGCTCCATAGCTTAGCATAAGGACTTTGGCACAACTTTTAGTGTCATCGTTTGCGAGGATGTTCGCATTTATGTCAGCTAAGAGTTTTTTTGATTGTTGGTAGAAGCTTAATAGATCTTGACTACCTTGCTTCAGTCCAGAAATTTTTTGAAATGAGCGTGGCTAGATCACGCTTATCGCCGAGTTCGTCTTGGAGGGCTTTTTTTATATCTGCCCAAACCAATTTGACTTGCCCGCGAATGAGGATATCATTCGCTTCATTAATAATTTTGTCTCTGATTATGCCAGTCCATAGTGGCATAACATGGTCTACTGTGGATTGATCATTAATTACTTTCTCACAGTATTTTATCTTTTGATCGACGGAGTCGATCCACGAGGACAACATTGCTGGTTCCCCTGTGAAAGTTGGGATGAGTTTGATGGGATCAGGTACACTGAAACCACAGACAAACAGACGTCACACTTAGAGCAAATCTCGATTATAATCATAGTCACGACGACATGTACGCCCAATGCTAAAATCGGTGTGTTTGGCCGACGGGCCAGCTGAAACCGTCGAACTTTCTTTCAGCTGGCATATGCGCAGCTGTAGGTTGCAATGTTGAAGCATTTCTGTTTTGGGAGGCTTCTAAGGCGGAAATCTGGAGCCGCTGTTGCTCCATTTTAGCCATCAGCTCATCGATTAAATCTTGTAGATCTGCTGACATTGCTCTAGTTAGCATTTATTCTGAACAAAACTAAGTTTAGTAAAGGCTTCAAGTAGAGCCAAAAGAATTTTCCAAAAAAAAGATTGCTGAATACCGAAAAATCACTTCTCGCAAAAAATATGTTTTATCAATTCCAAGCAGATATTTTAAATCACAATTGTTGTCATCAATTCACAGTTTACTCTAAATTTAGCACTTTATTATCGATTATTTAGTTATTTGTATTGAATTTTCCAAAAATATACTGAATACCGAAAATCACTTTCCAAAACAAGTTTTATATTTTCACCAATTTCACGAATTTTTGTTCTAAATCACAATTTTTTGTCATCAATTCACAACTTTTTGTCATCAATTCACACTTTTTGTCATCGATTCACAATTCACTTTAAGTCACCAGTTATTTAGTTATTAGTTTATTATAGAAGGAAAATTGTTATGAGGATGAAGGATAGTTTTAATTTTAAAAGATACTCACCACAAATCTACTGGTATGCCACCAGTGATGCCTAGGCGGGTAAGCTGAGCTCCGGGTTGAGAGCGTTTTAGTTCCTCCGGGGCCAGTGGGTTCCTTGCAGCACTTCCAGCGATCGCCTGATCACTACACTACACTAAGAGCGATTTTCGAACGCGCGACGAATAATTAATTATTGTTGGCGGGTTTTCCTGATCGCGGCAGCACACTGTGATTTTTGATCGACTTCGGAGTTGACACTACATGGATCACTATCCCCTCGGAAAACGACTGCGCCAATTATGTGACAGAGTCACATGGAAAGGTTTTTAAAAAACTGAAAGACCGAACTGATCGGTATGGAGAACGAAACTAGAATGATTTATTACTTGTGAATTAATTGTTACAGAGGCCTAGCTTGGAAGAGGAAAGAGCCCTAGCTAAGTAAAAATATTGTAACTGGATTGCGTCGTCCGGTCGTCAACGCGTGTTGCTGATTCGGCGAGGTGTGCCAACGTGTTATGATAGGAATGTTGGTTGCTAGGTGACTTCGTGGAAGTTGGTGGGCTATGGTTGCTGAGTGTTGGCTTGACGATTATACTGCTGACGGTCACTTTATAATTGTGATGGTTGTTCCAATGCGGCTAAGGATGTTGACGCTTGCTGTTGTTGTAGTTGGAGGTTTTGGAGCTTGGCAGAAATGTCTGCTAGACTGGGGTCGGTTGTTAGAGTTGGGGTTTTAGTAGAGGGTTCGATTGTAACTTATATATATATATATATATATATATATATATATATATATATATATATATATATATATATATATATATATATATATATATTCGCGCCTTGAAGTTGGTGGGCTATGGTTGCTGAGTGTTGGCTTGACGATTATACTGCTGACGGTCACTTTATAATTGTGATGGTTTGTTCCAATGCGGCTAAGGATGTTGACGCTTGCTGTTGTTGTAGTTGGAGGTTTTGGAGCTTGGCAGAAATGTCTGCTAGACTGGGGTCGGTTGTTAGAGTTGGGGTTTTAGTAGAGGGTTCGATTGTAACTTATATATATATATATATATATATATATATATATATATATATATATATATATATATATATATATATATATATATATATATATATATATATATATCTATATAATATATATATATATATATATATATATATATATATATATATATATATATATATATATATATATATATATATATATATATATATATATTATATATATATATATATATATATATATATATATATATATATATATAAATATATATATATCACACAACCGAGGGAATGACTAGGTTGCAGCAGTTTCGATGTAATAAATATTCAACACACAGACAAACAGACGTAACACTTAGAACGAATCGCGATCAAAATCATAGTCGCGAGAGCATGTACGCCCAATGCGCCCAAACCAAATTTAGGTAATTATTTTTATTGACTTTAAAGGCAAAGTACCTAATGGAGGCCTTGAAAATTTAGCCAAATTTGGGTTATTGGGCTCAACTACACTGAGAACAGCGTTTCAGTTGAAAATACTATATTAGAGGGTTAAATTAAATACACAACGCCACTTGATTTGTGCAAACTAAATTTGCATTTATTTCAAATGTTTTGTGCATTCAATTTTACCATGGTACCATTTCGACAGTAAAAATTACTATATCATAGTTAAAAACTTGCAACAAGCCAGAATCGAACCGATGATTTTGCTATTGTCAAACGCGGACGCTTACCATTCGGCTATCGATGCGGTTGGATTGAGAGGGACCAAAACGCAAATATAAAGCGTTCTTGATAGCTCAATCGCAGACAGACGTTTAAGTAGGAACAAATTTATTTAAAATTCCTGTGTAAATTCTACCGTGGTGTCACCTAAAGAGTCTAAATTATAAAGAGACGAAATCTGATCATATTCAAAATAAATCAGCTAGCAACTATGCCAAATCTATTACGCAGCACTGCCAATGTTGAATCCCACGCTAAAAGTGAGTCACAGGTTTTATGTGTTAAATTTTTACAGGTTTGGGTAACGAATGAAAAATTGACTGAATGTGTGGAAAACCAATGTACACTCAGAAATAATGCTAAACGTAGATGGTTTACAATCTAATATTTTTATCTTTCGCGAAGCTTATACATGCCTATGTTTAAGAGATAAACTATTTACGTTTCAAATCTTAAACTATGCTAGATTCTTGGTAGCTTAATTTTAACAGTGTATTCCTTAAGTCGATCGGGTGGTCACAATTGTTTACATGTTCCGCCATTCCGGCAAGGAGACTGAAATTGCAACCGCGATAATTAATGTGTTTCTAATCCGATCGGAAATAAGAAATGTTCGGAACTTTGGCCAGAAGGAGCATTGAACGGAGCCGAAAAAGTGAAACTTCTGTTCTGCCTCTCTTAGCGATCTCCACTCAATCGCAAGTAGACGCAGTAAGAAACTCGACCACGTAATCGGAACGGGATGCTTTTCGTTTTCCGGTAAAACAACTTTTTTCCATGGGTTACGCTCAGCTGCCTCCAGTAATAACGA
>NW_018736222.1:0-42409 GCF_002204515.2 Aedes aegypti | reverse complement strand
TATTTGCGATTTATTTTAAGGAAAATGGCATGCTCAATTATTTAAGCTTTGTAGTAATTTCCGAAGATTTGCGGCATGATTCTATATCCGTTAACTTATTTATCTCAAAAATGATTAATTTTATACGCCAAGAAAAGCACTTAAATATGAACAAAATTTATTTCATGTCCGATGGAGCTGCATCACAATAGGGGTATTCACTTAACAGCGTAATTCGCTGTGTATTTTGATTATTTTAAATGTTTCATGACATTGCGTAAACAGTGAAAGAAACATTTCTAACTGTCAAAGTTCGACCAATTTTCAATCCAAGCACACATTTGTCATCTTCGGTACCGTCATCATGTTTTTTTCTCTGAAAAGGGGATAATGATTGCTATTGAATGAGACCGTGATGGGTGGGAGTTTCTATAGTGCTGGAAATCAAAAACCAAATCATGTGATCTTTAAATAGCGCTCTTATTGTCCAGTAATAAGAATAATACTTCGAATCTACACTATAAACGACCATCGATGAATTGACAGGAATTTCGAGTACCTCAAGAGGGTGACTCTCTTTGAACTGGCACATCCAATCATATATCACATATCACACTTATTTTTTTTCAACAGAACACTGTCCAACCTTCTCCAGATAGTTGGCATTGAACGGTGGTCGGGAATTCGGTTTCGAAAACCGTCCAAAAAACGATCATTATTCCGAATAAAAACCAACAGAAGAAAAGTCTGAGCTCAAACTATAACAAATGTCACGAGAAATTTTGATAGATTCCGATGGGTGACTAGATCACTTATGAATTTGTCATTTGCCATCGAGAAGAATTATTTCATTTGAAATATTTCTTGACTTGTTTACGCAGAATACCACATTACGCAACTTTAAGTGAATACCCCTAATATAAAAATAGAAAGAACTTTTCTAGTCTTTGCCAATTTAAGAAAAACTATGATATAGATGTTGAATGGCATTTTTTCGCAACATCGCATGGCAAAGGGCCCTGTGATGTATTAGGGGGAAACGCATGGCTACAAGGGCTAGTCTAGCTAAAGAACGTGAACACCCCATCAAAAATGCCAAGGAATTATTTGATTGGGCTCAAAAGCGAAAGGAGGAGCAACTAACACAAATTTTCTATTCTTATGCAACTACAGCAGAGTATGAACATATCAAGGAGCAGCCTAATGAACAATATTCGAAAGCAATAACTATTCAGGTAACACAAAACTACCATTATTTATTCCAATTTCCGTAGATAAAATAGAAGATAGGCAATTTTCAAACTGTAATGATAGTAAAAAAATTGTAAACATTATGAAAAAGTAAGAAATCTGTATCAAAATAGGACGCTCCATCATTGTATAAGAACATGAAATAAAATGCTTTCAGAAAAAAAATATTCTTTATTTTATCAACTCGAAAAACATCCGAAAACAATCAAAAGTTGTGAATTTTCAGTAAATTCAATTTTAAAATCTCTGTATCTCGGAAACGGTAGCAATTAGCAAAATTTTCTCGTATACCTTTTTTGTTGCAAATTTTGCTCTCATAAAATCGGGTCGAAAAGCATTCAAAAAGTTTATTTAGACCATATTGAAAAATCAACCTTTTTTTAAAAAAATCTAAACTTTTTTGTCCATGATTTCTCCATCTTGACCCACTGTGCAAAACACTCCATTTTTTGTCTACTTTAAAATATAAAAAAAAGGTTTTTGAAAAAATGGATTTTTAAGCTTCATTTCCGAAATAAAAAAAAATACAACATTTTTTTTTACAGTGTATATTGTTTCCAGATAGTTCCAACCTGGGAGGGAGAAACCAATACAAAATTTCTGTACGTCATAGTGAGCCGAGATTCCGCTGTCACGAACTGTCACTGTGAGCCCAGATCTCAAACATTGGACTAACATGAAAAAAGCGCGTAACTGATTAAAACACATTTTCGTATTTCTTCAAAAGTGATAAAAATCGAATAAAAATCAATTCATGCACATAATGCAAGTAATGTCACGTGAGCACCATTTAATCTGATTGAACATAAAGCATTGAAAGACGCATCGTTTTACTTTTTCCAATGAAAATGAATATTTAGTGCATAGAACACTGTGGCCCTTTTTTCATGTTTGTCAGGAAAGATCGAAGGTGCACAACAAAAGGAAACTACCGATTTTCTCGAAGCCTGCCTTGATTGTTGTTGGCATACTGGAGTTATCTTGCAGTTCAAAATAACGTTGTCTTATATTTCGTGTGTAGTATCGGTGCCTCCCTCCCAGGTTGGGACTATCTTGAAAAAAATATACACTGTAAAACAATGTTGTAATTTTTTATATTTCGAAAATAAAGCTTAAAAATCAATTTTCTCAAAATCGTATTTTTGATTTTTTTTATTTTTTATATGTTAAAGTAGACAAAAAAATGAAGTCTTTTGCACAGTGGGTCAAGATGGAGAAATCATGGACAGAAAAGTAATGATTTTTTAAGAAAGGTGAATTTTTGAAAATGGTCATAATAAACTTTTTAAATGTTTTTCAACTCGATTTTATGAAACTACGCAAAATTTACAACAAAAAAAGTACACGGGAAAATCAGGCTAACTTTTACCGTTTTAAAGATACAGCGATTTTAATACAAAATTATGGTATAATTTTCAATTTTCGGTCATTTTCGAATGTTTTCGAGGCTCATAAGCCTAGAAATTTGTTCATTGTCTGAAAGAGCAGATAATTTTTGACTAAAATGTTTGAAAAAATATTGATTTGGTAATTTTTCATGGTATGAGGTGAAATAAAAAATGTGCCCTGTAAAAATGATTTATTTATTTTTTTAACGAAACACAACTTCAACATTCAACATTGTGATATTTTGATATGTAATTATCAAGAAAATATGGAACAAAATGTTAAAAGTTAAAAAATAACAAAATAACGAATATAAAGCAATCAATACGTGAAATGCATTTATATTGATTTAAGATAATTAAATATTTCCATTCGAAAACAAAAGCTTTATGAATAGAGGCACGTGCCCAATTGTCTCACACATATATACCTGATGTTTTCTTAAAGTACAGCACGTTGGTATATTTTTGTGGTCAAACAGAAACGTACCTAATAGTTGATTCAAGTACCCATGTTGGTATAAAAAAGAGCTGATGCAGCAAAGACACAAGCAAGTGATTATCAAGTGAAAAGTTAAAGATAGCTTAGAACAATAAAGTATAAAATGAACACCATCAACAAAGGTTGTGTAAATGTGTTTTCAAAAATTACACTTTAGTACTTCAGGATGAAGTTCAAAGTCATCACTGGAATCTTCTTCTTCTTTCTGGCATTACGTCCCCACTGGGACAGAGCCTGCTTCTCAGCTTAGTGTTCTTATGAGCACTTCCACAGTTATTAACTGAGAGCTTACTGTGCCAATGACCATTTTTGCATGCGTATATCGTGTGGCAGGTACGAAGATACTCTATGCCCTGGGAAGTCGAGAAAATTTCCAACCCGAAAAGATCCTCGACCGGTGGGATTCGAACCCACGACCCTCAGCTTGGTCTTGCTGAATAGCTGCGCGTTTACCGCTACGGCTATCTGGGCCCCTGTATCTGTAGCTTGTCAAATACATAATAACAGTGAGTGAGTCGATGTTCCATGACTCGTTATCGACTCTTGGAAGTTTTCAAACTCGTTTTCCGGACGAACATTCAAAAAATTCCCTTCAATATCAACTCATGACTCATGAAGGTTTGACTGCAGTATTTCCTCATACAGTTATGACCCAATTTTGTCTACCCCCGATTTTATCTACCCTTGATTTAAGCACCCTTTTCAACCCGATTTTGTCTACCTCCGATTTAAGCATCCTTTTTTTCCCGATTTTGTTAGCCTTAAGTTTTATTTATTTAAATCAGACCAAACACGTCTATACTGGGAATATTGATTCCATAAAGTCAATTATGACATTTACCACGTCCGTACACACTTAAATTATTTTACGGATTCCTGTGAAATCTCAACAGCTGAACAGTTCGGTGAAATAAATTAACGGAGTAGGGAAAGTGTTCCAGTTATGGCCATAGTCGTTCTCTATTTGGCCATATACGAAATTCGGATAACTTTCACATTTTTAATCTTTTTGAATGTTTTACCATCAAGATATATCCTATATCTTACTGCTAAAACACAAAAAAAATCAAAATGTTAAGACATTCACGTTATTACGTATGGCGAAATAGGGAACCACTTTGGCCATAACTGGTACACCTACCCTACGGTAAATTTTTACAGTATTCGGTAAAAAATCACTGTTATCCGTTATATTCCGACGAAATGCGGTGTTTTATGTCACCGAACTGTTCAGCTGTTGAGATTATGGTGAAATTCACCGTAGTGTGTTAAGTGTGTAAAATCATCTACACACCTAAAATAAATCGCAGTATCCTGTGAAATAAATCACCGAATTGAACTGTAAACAACAAATTACAGATTTTCCTACAAATTTCCTATTCTATCCTATTTCTATTTTCCGTGAAATCTATTATTTCAATGGAAAAAATCCGTAAAACAAACAATTTTTACTGTAACCCTGTGAAATACTAACGAACAGTTCGGTAACAGCATTATTTTCATCGAACTTCTGTGAAATCGTGTGACAGTCGCTTGGTAGGTATGAGCTTCCCTCTTGTTGCAGTTTTTTGCAACACCACTGACAAGCAGTGTAAGCTGGCTTAGTGATAGCAAAGCCTATTTCCTGATCGGTAGGTCGGGAGTTCGATCCCCGGTATGAGCCATTTTCCTTATTTTTCTTTATGATTTCGTCTAAAAATTTTACAGATTGTTCGGTGATTTTTCACCGAAGCATCAGCTGTTCAGATTACGGTGAAAACTTCGCCGTAATCCGTAATTTTTTTTAAAGTGTGTAATGACCGAAATTTTTGAAATTTGAAATTTTTAATAATTATCTAAGGAACTTATTAAAACAATGTTTTTTATTAACAAAATCATAAAAACTAAGTATTTCAGTTAAAATAAAACTTGGGAACCAGTCGAATTTTTTTTTCCCGATTTTTCCAACTCTAAATGCAGCATGGGGCTGACAAAATCGGGACATTACTTAATAGAAATTGATCTTTTGGAATTGAAATCGGGGTTCTTAGACTAGACTAGACCTAATGGTCAGTTGTAATCAAAATTATCGAACTTCTTTTCGATGTTCATTTTATGACAGTAAAAGTGATTGTGTATGTCATAGTTAAGAAATCAGCATAAGTTTTAATTGGTTCTCCGGAATCGTATGCCTGGGAGTTCCAACCAGATCCGGAAGATATTTATTCCTTCTAGCACTAAACCGTATAGCTTCTTTCGCTTTTTAACTAGCGCTACCTTTCCTGTGCTCTAAATCTTATGTCGGAGTAGTGCGCGGTATAGATCATCAGATGCTCTTTACAGCGCACTACTTCTGACATAAGGCTTAACGTACATGAAAGGTGGCGGTAGTAAAAAAGCGGAAGGCGCTATTTTGGTTTAGTGCTAGAAAGGGGTATTAAATAGAATGATTTGGCAACAGACCAGCAGTGCTGAGTTTACTTAGCACTGCGAATAATATTGTAACACGGACATGACTTCCTCATTGCAGAAAATCGTATTTTATTCCCTCAGAGATCTTTGAACAACATTTCAAAACTAATAAATCAAATCTTTTAGGTGCATTTGGAGCTGCATGGAACCGTTAAAATTTTGACAATTGGTCCATTGGTCTGCAGTAAGGTACCGCGGGGCAAGTGAAAATAATTGGTATATTTTAACTTTTAAAATATGTGAATTGACGTTTTAAACTCATGCGTAAACCTTTGAGGGCATTCAAAAACATTACGATGGGTACCTAAGAGTTTCCTGCCATTATTGCATCATATAGCGAGAGATTGTTACCTGTCAACTATCACTCCGTACAAGTTGGCGGCTTGCAATCTTATTTTAATATTTCAGGGTAAGGGTCGGCGTACGCGCTCAACTATCGCGACCAAGAACACACTAAACTACTTTTGCTAAACACAACCAACTTTATTTTCAATTTAGCACAATCAGGTACCTTTATTTCTCCCATTTTCTTAAAGGCTATTTCCTACCTCACTTCTCCGTCTATTTCTTTCTTATCGGCGGGGCCCCTTCTTCTTGTCCCGCTACTTCATCTCAGCACCAGGCATGGGAAAAATCACTCCACACAACAGTCAATTTGAATTCATGAATCAGCTTGTGTCTATAGTGAAAGTCAATCTCAGCAACCATACATGTGGAGAGTTACGCATTCATTCAGAAGAAAGAGATAAAACGCAAACGCGAAAACTTTGACAACTCTCTTTGAAGTTTGTGTTCATGCATCACTTCATTCCCTTCAATATGATTCGCGCTCTGAATGACGTCAAGAGAATCACAGATGAACGCAATCTTTCATTCGCAAAGATCCATTCAGTTTATTTGGTTCTAATTCGTTTTCACTTGGTTACAAATATCTTCTTTCTCCCGAACTTGAAAACCGCAAGTAAGTAGTTAAAATTTTTAATTTGAGGGATACACACATAATAAACAAATTTTAGGATGAAACGGTGCTGTACCCAAAAAAATGTCCTGCTGCAGGTCATCCGGGTGGAGGACGGTAAATTTTGCTGTCGAGCCGAAGACAACTGCAGCTACAAGCAAGAAACCCTGATGCCTGGTAACTTTAAACGGCATATTTACAAACTTCATCCTGTTGTGTATGCGGCAATGGATCTTCCGGAACTTACTGTCGAGAAGTCAGATGAACCGGCCAAGAAAAGAGAAAAAACTATGTGTTGACACCAGCCCCGAACAAGTTCAGCTTGGTATTCTGCAACTTTCCACCGTTGATGGTTTGATGGTTACTCATTCCCGGAAATGGTAGGATCTCGTACGTTGGTAGGTCCCCTCTGCAAAGCTGCTGGAATCACCGCCAATCGCAAAACCGTGTCTGACTTGGTGGATAACTCGGCGCATGCAGCCAGACAAATTATATCGAATGAATTGAACCATCAACCACTCATTGCCATCGAAGTTGATGGAGCTTCCAGAGGAGCCTGACATTTTGTGGGGATTAACGCACGTTTCATTGATGACGGAAAAGTCGTAGTTCGCAACTTAGGTAATATTGCAGAGAAACACTTTTTTTATACAGATACCTCTTTCACGTATTCCATCCCAACTGATACAGAGCCTGCTTTTAAGGTGCAAGAGAAAATGGCACAAAAATCAAAATTGAAAAAGCAGTTTTCTCCTTTTAAAACAACAAATTGATGAAAATAAAAACACACAACCTTTTTATTTGGCAAATAAAAGAGCTGTGTGTTTTTATTTTCTTCGATTTGTCTATTTAAAAAGAGAAAACTGCTCTTTCAGTTTTGACTTTTGCACTATTTTTACTTGGGCCTTAATAGCTTTGGATTTAACGTTACGCTAAAACTGATCAGGAATCGTGGATTCGAACCCCACTGGTCTGCCCATGCTCACATAACAGTTCCATTTATATAGGAAATCCCATATAACATGGAACTGTTATGCGAGTAGGGGCAGTGGTCGTGTTGGAAATTTTCTAATGGAAGTGCTCATAAGAACACAAAGATGTTGAATACACTCTGACTCAGTTGGGACGTAACGCCAGAGAGAAGAAATATACAGTTCATAATTGAATGCAATATTTTTTCTCTTTTACAGAGATCAAAGAAACACGAGAAAAGCAAACCAAGGAAAACCTCAAGTTGCTCATGGAAGAAGTATTAAAAGATTTCGGTGTGGAACTGAGTAAACTATACTCTGTGACACATGATAATGGAGCGAATATGGTAGCCTCCATACGTGAACTTAAGAAATCGCTGAAGTCGAGTGATATTGAATTAAGCTCGCTTGTGGATATTTGCTTTGACGATGCTGCCGAAGAACAATACGACACCTCAGATGACGAAGACGAGCACTGTGATGAACAGGTGGTCGAAGCATGCAATGCTGAGCTCGATATTGAAGAAGACGAGAATGACGATTTTGGTAACGGAAAAGATGGAGAAAACGATAAAATTGTGGAAGCTTCACCTGACACTGAATATTGTGAAATATTGGGCAGCGTGAGATGTGCAGCACACACCGCCCAACTGGCAGTGTGGGACGTTGCCAATCCTTATGACAAACGTGTCGCAAAAATTCAAAAGCTGGTTATTAAGCTGCGACAACGGGAATATTATAAATTTATCAAAGAGCATGACGCCCACTTGCCCCCGTACAGTAACAAAACTCGTTGGAACAGCACTTATCTCATGTTGAAATCGTTGCTAAAACAAAAAACGTTCTTCAACATGCTAAGAAAAGCGTATCCTGAAATTGGTAAGTACATAGTAGCATCATAGATAGACAGACACATTCATTCAGCTTTCGGCTCCCGAAACCTACTTTGTCTACCTATATTTATGTAGGGTGCTGAGCTACTTGGGCAATTCCATGATTCACTTTGACATTTTTAGGGTTTTTGTAAGCCGAATTGTCTGAAACTTTGCCATTAGAAGCACTTCAATACGACGCATATTATGGCCAAATATGAGCACAATGGCTTCAAAAAAAAAACCGCTGCTGAAGTGAATCAAAAGTGCCAAGAATAGAATCCGGCTCCCTATGTACTCTTTACTCTTCATAGAAATATCCATTATCATATTTCTCGTATCACACCCATTTGGGAGTCGGTTTCTATTATAGGCACTCTTGATTCATTTCGGTGTTTTTTTTTTAAACCTTTACAGTACTTGCTGCCGAAACCAAATTTTTAAAATTCAGGATAAAATGCAAATGAGTTATTTTTTATGCATGCATTACAAAATTTGAATTTAGTAATGGTTCTGGAGCTAAGTCCGATTATATTAGGGTGCCTGAGGTTTTTCATAACTGAAATTAATATATGATCGATCTACCTTACAGAATATAGCACCTGTTTTTACATGGTCATGTAATATCGTTTCCGGTAGGGTCCCCGGAATGCATTTCCAGTATATTATGCACTGATACTGTTTGACGGGTTAAAATCCATGATTTTAGTAAAGGTAAACGCTACTGAGAACATATTTGACCACAATATGCCACGTACTGAAGTGCTTCTTATTAAGTATTTCATTGTTTTATTTTCAAATCATAAAAATTAAAAAAAAAAATTTTGATTGCAATTTTGATTTTGTTTTGAATTCTGGTCTCAATGTATTTCTTTATAATCCTTGTTATTTACTGTAACTTCTTCGACTTGTTTCAAGACACTTTTTTAATTAAATGCACCATTTTTTAAGTTATAAACTTTAAAATTTTAAAAACTCCTTTTTTGATAGGTAATTATTAAATCTATCTAAAAAAATGCAAAATTTAGATATCCAATGTCATATTGGATAGTATCTAAAACATGTGCCAAATTTCATTCAATTCTTAAGAGGTAGCCCACAATGGCCGTCCATCCTTATGCTCCTGTAACGCCTGCACGCAAATAAAGCCGTTCCAGAAAATGCGAACATTCAGTCCTGTATTTCAGAACAAGCTGTTTTTTGCTTTACGAATATACACCATGAACTAAAATCACGGAACCCAGAACTATGTTCCACAAATATTTCGTAACGCCTGCAAAACTGATCGCTGGCATCGAAAAGATTTCATAGATCCATGATTTTAGTTCCGCTAATTGAGAGCACTGTTCTAGGAAACAGGAACATTGTTCATGGTGGTGTTTTGTAAATGGTCATTTCAACACAAATGATAAGAATCCCCTTTTCGGCTTCCTGTCTGTCCATGATTTATACTAGAGCTTTTGGATACAAATCTGTAAAATTTTCAACCACAATAATAGCATTAACAAATCTGTAATCATTGCAATCAGAGAAAAGAAAACGAAGCAATTAAAATTCAGTGCTGTTAGAGGCATTTGAAATATTTGCTCCGGAGGAACATGAAAATTTGCACTTGCAAACCCAGGAGCTTTTGAGCAATATCAGCACCGTTTTTCAGCAACAGATGTAACCATGAATTGTTAGTTAATTTACAACACAATTTATCATTCCAATAAAACTAATAAAACTACTTTAGAAAACGAAAACACATCAAACTCAAATTTCGAGCTTCATTATTAGTTTTGTTTTTGCGCATCACCTTAGTTTTGTTTTTGCGCATGCGCAATCGCGAATTTGATTCTATGGGTTCTCGATATCGTGATTTCATAGACGTGGCTCTGAAAGCGTTACAAACAAGTGGAAAAGGCAAGACTCGTTCACGAAAACGAGATGCAAAAAGTCTCGCTTTATGGAACTCAATCATGAAATAGCAATGTGTTCCGTTTACCATGACGTTTTGTTCACGAATATGGGAACGGATTTTTTTTTTGCGTGTGTAGCGGAACTAATGATGTGGCTGCGTGCTTCACAGTTGGAGTTGGGAAGTGTCCAGTTTTATATAATTTAATATTTTCTTGGTATTAGTTATTTGACAATAAAACGATACACAAAACCACGATAGTCTCACAAATCTTGGACACTTTAACACACCACTGGTTACAAATTCGTGTTTCTTTTAGGTAGCTATAAGTAAACATGGTTCGCTACTATCATGCAGAAACAGAACGTGCTGATATTTCAAGAAACACTATACTTAAAGCGTTAGAAGCTACTAAAATAATGGAATTTCTCTAAAACAGCTTGCCAAACATTACGATATTAATATGTCAATATGTCTACTTCGGACAGCCGATTGAAAGAAAAAAGTTGATTGAAAAGTTCCAATATAAGAGAACGCACGGAAATCTCGTGAAATGTCTATGTGAAGTTAGTTCAAAATATAAAAATGGAGTAAATATCTATCCACATAAAAAGGTTCTTAATACCTTATTGATGGATTCCGTTTGATTTCTCCTGAAGAGTTATCCTACGTCATATCCCCACTTGTGGGGCAAGTGAAAGTAAGGAAACATTTTTCAACAACTTGTTCTGTATTTTTTCTTCAATTTTACATAACAAACAAATTCAACTATACTGCTTATATTTGTTGGGAGTCAAGCTAAAAAATATACACGACCTCATTCGTTTCAATTTAAAGTCTCTAGTATTTGAAGAATCTCAACTATACGAATTCCATTGCCCACTTGCCCCACGGTACCTTATAATTTAAAAAAAATGATTATTTTATACGCCGGTAACAAAAATAATACGAAAACCCCTTTGGTGTGTAGTCTTTAGGTGTCGGAACCGACGGAATTTCACGGTAGAAACAAAGTAAAATACTATAACCAGAGTGTTATGCACAACCGACTTTATTCAAAGAACGAGTAAAACAGAATGAAGGGAAGTAAATGTCGCAGCATAAATTCAAATAAAAACAGCCTACTGTGACTCAATTTCAAAATTCAAACTTTCTTTAAACATCGCCATGCTCCAACACTCCTCCTCGATGTTTATTTCATGGTTCTCATACAGTACACACCGTTTAACACATCTCCCACTAAAAGAGTCTTCTCGTCCTTCTCAATGCGACATTTACCGAACTCAAATTCAACACGTGCTCCTGATTGTACAATACGCTGAACCGACATAAGATTACAATTTAGTTCTGGGACCAACAGAACATTCTTAAGCTTTACTGTTACTGAATTTCCACTACCATCAAATCCAGTAATATATCCCTCTCCGATTCCTACAACTTTCGTTACTCTTCCATCTGCTAAACAGAGTTCTCTCGATACACTAGTTAATTTAGCAAAGAATGACCGATCCGACGACACATGATGCGATGCTCCAGAATCAATAATCCATCCGTCAGTTGGGGTGTTATCCGTTGCCAAGAAACATATTGAACGATCGGTGGCCCTCTGCACAGCCACTTTCGCTTCATTTCCTGACGGTTCTCCTGCTTCATGAACAATTCCTTGCTGTTCTGCCAACCTGGAAAGGTAAACGTAGCAGTTCTTCCTTATGTGTCCTGGTTTACCACATTCGAAGCAAACGCGCCGATCGTCCTCCTTGTCATATTCCTTCCGGGATGCATTCCTTGTCTTCAAGACGGCTACCTTCATTGCTTTCTCCTCCTGCATCTCAGATTTGTGCTGGCGTTTGTAATATTCGTTGAGCTGCTTTGCTTTTACAGTCCGTTCTGTAAGTTTTCCATCGTAGCCTTCAATCATCGTCACAAAACTATCGTACGATTCTGGCAAACTGGCCATAATGAAATTACACTTCACCTCCTCCGCAATATCACAACCAACTTCAGCGAACTTATCGAATAACGCATCCTTTCTAATCATATGCTCCTCCACGTTGCCACCCTCTTCCATTTCCAGTCTGCACAAACGTTTTACTAGCCCGACTCTTCCAGCAGACGATTGCCGAACATGATACTCACGTAATATGTTCCACGTTTCTTGTGCCGTTACAGCATTTTTGATCAGCTGCAATTGACTGTTTTCCACCAGATATCCTATCGTAGCCGCTGCTCGCTCATCTTTGTCAATCCAAGCTTCAGTCCGACCATTTCTTGGAGGAAGATCATCAGCAATGACGCGCCAAAGTCCTTCCCGGATCAAGATCTGTTTCGTTCGTTCCTTCCACAAGTCATAATTTTGAAAATTCAAACGAACCGCACCAGCTTTCAGATCCATGTCCATCGTCAAATACTTAACTTCCACGAACCACTGTTCACGTTTTCTCTGGCCTGTATAGCTACTTTGCTGGGCCCATAACCTGTCGGAACCGACGGAATTTCACGGTAGAAACAAAGTAAAATACTATAACCAGAGTGTTATGCACAACCGACTTTATTCAAAGAACGAGTAAAACAGAATGAAGGGAAGTAAATGTCGCAGCATAAATTCAAATAAAAAACAGCCTACTGTGACTCAATTTCAAAATTCAAACTTTCTTTAAACATCGCCATGCTCCAACATTAGGCAGATCCCTCTTATCCCTATTGATGACCAATATCAACTCATGAGATTGCACTGTACTCGATTATTTTTTGTTTATAATATTTTTCCTTGGAGCTTCACGAATAATGAATTTGATATACACCTACCAATCAATTTAGTTGCAGCCATTCCCGTTACAGTTCACCCACATTCACTCGCCGAGCTTCTAGTTACCCTCCTTACAGTTTTCCAGCAGATTGCAGCAAAAATCGCCCAACCATCGATCCCCGTGGAGTCCAATCTCCCGAAACAGCTTTCCATTGACCGTCAGTCGGTCATTGATTGCATCCAGCTGTTTCTGGATGGCTGCCAGCGTTTCCACGTGACATGCAAGGACACCAATAACGGGACAGTGCTGTGCGGATGTGAAAAGGAAAGGGATTTTAAAAATAGTTAAAAGTGTATGAGCGTAGTCAGTGGACGAACAAATAAATAGATAGCTGGATACTGACAGGATAAGAACTAGAAAGCCTGGCTACACCCATGTAATAGTGTGTGGTGCTCACAATAGGTGTGACCGTGAAAAACCTCATCCAGCCAAGCGTGCTCAATAACGTTCGTTTCAATAACTATCAAAACGTAGTGTAGGCGGTGGATACGATTTTTCACTTGGTGTACCGAAGTGGTTACTATGAGGAAATTGCATGTCGGGCTTTTGAGCGTTTTTCTGGAAACAATAAACTATTTTTAAAAACTTCATACCCTCAATACACACTAGTTCAGAATAAGCTGCCTATGGAAAACCACGATTTTTTGTTATTGTCATGTTCAAATAGTTAAGGATAGTTAAAATTAAGTCTTATGCCACACTTACATCCAGCCTTACCCATAAATGAGAAGGGTCAAGGTACATTCCCGACTTACAATCTTTTGGTCTTACTCTTCCCTTCGATTTAGCTTTAAAAAGATTTTCATTTTGTTGGTTAGTTTCCGACAACGAGCCTTTTCATGCACTCAAGTCTTGTCCCGATCTTTTATGGATTGAAACAAAAAGATGAGAGCTGTTCTTGCAGTGAACCCCATGAAAAACTTTTAACTGGTCGAGAGTAAAGATTAGAAACTTACCTCTTCGTACCGTCGTCGATGCTCGCACATCTGTTGCTTTATCACGTCGGCATCCGGTGGCCAATCACGGTCCGGGTCCGTCATTCGTGCGTTTACCTCTAGCAACGCCCGGTAGCTGCCCATTTGTTCCGAGTCATCGCCCGAACAGCAGAAAGTCATCGTGCGAAAAATGTCCGAAGAAAATTATCGATGGTTTTTAAGGGCTGTTCATTTTATAAAGTGGACACCTTGTTTAGGTAATATAATTTTTATTTATTAATGAAATCGAATTCAGTTTGGGGCATTCCTTAGTCGAGTGATTAGAGTCCGCGGCTACAAAGCAAAACCATGCTGAAAATGACTGGGTTCGATTCCCGGTCGGTCAAATGTGAAAATGGCAACTTTGGCAAAGATAGCTCTCAGTTAAAAACTGTGGAAGTGCTCAAAAGAAAACTAAGCTGAGAAGCAGGCTTTGTCCCAGTGGGGATGTAATGCCATAAAGAAGATGATCGTACAATGTTGGTCGAACGATGTACAGAAACCCGATTTCGATTCTACTAATAAGTTGATATTCAATATTGTTCACAAGGTGTAGGGTTACCATATTTGCTCTCACCGGAAAGAGTACATTTTTTCAACACTCGAAAAGAGTACTGAAGAGTACGCTTAGCCTTAAAGCTTCAAATTGTGAAAATGCTTATTTTTAACTAACGTGTTTGTCTTAATTTCCTTTGATACTTTTTGTGTTTTATAAATCTTAAGTCGTTGCTCACATTAACTTAATTGTCAAAAAACAGTGCAATTTCCAACATTTTGGAAATATTTACTAAATACATCTTTTTCACCATAATAATGCAAACAAATGTCAGAATCACATTCAAAGTCAATTTTCTCACATTCACAGTTAAGTTTGTCTTACTTTTTTATAGTAAATTTCACGTAATTTAATCTAAATTTCATTCGCTTATCCCATAACATGCTTGATTACTATACTGGGCATTATTAGTGAATTATTTATATATTTTTTATGATTACGAATATCACACATATAGCCGTTCAAATTTTGGCAAAATTATAGTCTATCAAATATTTTGTTGGTACTTTAGCAAGAATTTTCTTTACCAAATGTAGAACAATATTTGTTTGCACAGGAAACTATTACCGCTAGTCTCTTGTTTCTATATTTAGTGAGATATATGAGCTTTTGAATACATTCTAATCATTTTTGAGCTAATTATTCCAATCCAATTCAGCTATTATATAACGATAATAAATCTCTGTGTTGTTTAGTGGATTACCGATAAATAATCGAAAAACCAAATTTAGTACTACATCATTGATTTCCACTACACTGTAAGACTAAAGTACCCTCTTTAAGAGAAACTAGTTTAACTCATAAAAAGAGTAAAGGGCCTGTACCCATTAAAGAGTAAACGGCTTGTACGTCAAACTAACGAGTGAATTTTACCCACTATTCGAAATGAATTCAGTTAGGAAAGAGAGTAAATTTTACTCTGTTTTTAGTTTCACG
Source organism: Aedes aegypti (assembly GCF_002204515.2). Classification (NCBI taxonomy): domain Eukaryota; kingdom Metazoa; phylum Arthropoda; class Insecta; order Diptera; family Culicidae; genus Aedes; species Aedes aegypti. Next base: position 26,867 of record NW_018736222.1, on the reverse strand, counting down.
ACTTATAATAACAATTTGAAATTAATTTATGAATAATAATAATAAAGAATAAAGGACAAACAATCATACAGCAGTTTTGCACTTTATTAATCAATAAATGTTGCTTTTGCTTGATATTAACATCAATTTCTATATAAAAGTACTGCTCTCGGGCGTTTGGCCGCAGTTTCCAATCTGGATAATGCTCCTGATTGTAGAGACGAACAGCAACGAAGTTGTTTGGTTCTAAAATCCATTCTGTAAAAACAACAGCGTTTCTTCAAATGAGATGGATAATGTTTTTCGATATTGGACTCACCTGAAAATCTAGACACTCCTGCATTATTAGCGACCCAGATGCGACTCCAGTTACAATGAAACATAACGGACTGAAAAACAGCATCCGCCAAAATATCTTAAGGATTTTTTCACTCATTAAAGGGTAAACCATCGGAACTTACAAATGGGCAAAATTTACCCACTATGCAACATTTTGAACTATCCTTTATTTTGACAGCTTCATATATCAGAAAATAGTGGGTACTTTTTACACCTTAAAGGGTAATGCCAAGTTTACAGTGTAGAGTTTGTATCCTTTTGACAGATACGCGTATTTTGACCTCAACCGTAAGGCCATCTTCAGTGTCGTGTACTCCTAATTCGGGTCTAGTACACGACACTGAAGGTTGAGGTCGAAATACGCGTATCTGTCAAAGGATGCAAACTAGCGGAATCAAATGGTATAGTACCAAATTTGGTTTTTCGTTTATTTATTATTTAACGAAAATCGTAGGATATCCTGTTTTTTATGAGAAACATCTGTTTTTTTTTTCAAAGGATTATTTGATTTACTCGGTGATCGTCAGTAATAACTAGAAAAGAGTACACTTTAGCCCATTTGGCAAAAAGAATAGTACAAAAATTTTTTAGACAAAAAAGAGTACATGTACTCTAAAAAGAGTACGTCTGGTAACCCTAACAAGGTGTTCACTTTATAAAATGAGCAGTCCTTCGGTTCAATCAAAATCGAACAAGAAGAAAATCAAAACTCACAGTCTGTTTCTGTCTGCGAACAAATTTCCCTGCTGTGACCACCAGGAGCCACCGTTATTACTGAAAGCCGTTCGCCAAGGCAAGGCCACTTCTTGGGGGCACCGCTCCAGCCGGGTGATTGATTGTTCCAGTTCGGCTAAAGTTTCTCCGATAAGCAGAACCGCACCCTCCAGCCCGGATTGATCACGTTCCAGCGATAGCAAATCGGGATGGAGTGAGGCCATCTTTTTGGGGACAAAAATCCGGTGCCAAATGAACCGACAAATTGTGGCAATTTAGTGCAGAAAATGGAACTACTTGCTTACCGAATCGACGTTGGAGTGAACGGTTGAATCCCCCTGGCGAACTGCTTCGGCTTGCCGGACAAAGGAAGGCTCCAAATCCAATTCACATTCCGTGAATAGAAAGTCTGCAGTGCGATTCAAATCGTCGAAATTCATTCCGGAAATGGGTTGTGCTGTGACCAGAAAGATGAGAAATGGAATTTGATTCCTAAGTGGAATTTTGGAGAGGTCAGTGCCTACTTTAACGCACCTGACGAGTTGTCAAGAGGCAATTAGTGACATGTGGCTCAGTTTGGAAAGGCTCATTTCTTTGGTGGAAGGTTCCGAAACGTACTCATCGATTTCTTTTTAGAGTAACAGCTTTTTGAAGATAAACAGCCACCCAAAAAATTCAAACTCTTTCTACAGTAGCAATTCAGGCCTCCAAAGACGAATTGGCTATGAATAAAATGGCTAGGAACTTTATCTCAGAAGCTTGAAAAGCTTCCACTTAGAATGTTGAAAAGCAAATTTCGTAGAATTTTATCTCCGAAGATTGAAAAGTTTTTCTGGATGCTTGAAAGCTTCTTCTCGGAACTTTAAAAATATTTTTTCTATCCAAACCTGAAGAGCTTCGTCTCCGAAACTTAAACTGCTTCCTCTCAGAAGCTTGAGAAACTTCATCTCAGAAGCATGAAAAGCTTAATCTCAGAAGCTTGAAAAGCTTCCTCTCAGAAGCTTGAAAAGCTTCCTTTCAGAAGCATGAAAAGCTTAATCTCAGAAGCTTGAAAAGCTTCCTCTCAGAAGCTTGAAAAGCTTCCTTTCAGAAGCTTGAAAAGCTTCCTCTCAGAAGCTTGAAAAGCATCCTCTCAAAAGCTTGAAAACTTCCTCTCAGAAGCTTGAAAAGCCTCCTCTCAAAAGCTTGAAAAGCTTCCTCTCAGGAGCTTGAAAAGCTTCCTCTCAGAAGGTTGAAAAACTTCCTTTCAGAAGCTTGAAAAGCTTCCTCTCAGAAGCTTGTAAATCTTCCTCTCAAAAGCTTGAGAAACTTCCTCACAGGAGCTTGAAAAGCTTCTTCTCAAAAGCTTGAAGAGCTTCCTCAAAAAAGCTTGAAAAGCTTCTTCTCAGAAGCTTGAAAAGCTCCCTCTCAGAAGTTTGTAAAGCTCCCTCTCAGAAGCTTGAAAAGCTTTCTCTCAGAAGCTTGAAAAGCTTCCTCTCAGAAGCTTGAAAAGCTTCCTCTCAGAAGCTTAATAAGCTTCCTCTCAATAGCTTGAAAAGCTTCCTCTCAGAAGCTTGAAAAGCTTCCTCTCAAAAGTTTGAAAAGTTTCCTCTCAGAAGCTTAAAAAGCTTTCTCTCAAAAGCTTGAAAAGCTTCCTCTCAGAAGTTTGAAAAGCTTCCTCTCAGAAGCTTAAAAAGCTTCCTCTCAGAAGCTTGAAAAGCTTCCTCTCAGAAGCTTGAAAAGCTACCTCTCAGAAGCTTGAAAAGCTTCCTCTCAGAAGCTTGAAGAGCTTCCTATCAGAAGCTTGAAAAGCTTCCTCTCAGAAGCTTGAAAAGCTTCCTCTCAGAAGCTTGAAAAGCTTCCTCTCAGAAGCTTGAAAAGCTTCCTCTCAGAAGCTTGAAAAGCTTCCTCTCAGAAGCTTGAAAAGCTTCCTCTCACAAGCTTGAAAAGCTTCCTCTCAGAAGCTTGAAAAGCTTCCTCTCAGAAGCTTGAAAAGCTTCCTCTCAGAAGCTTGAAAAGCTTCCTCTCAGAAGCTTGAAAAGCTTCCTCTCAGAAGCTTGAAAAGCTTCCTCTCAGAAGCTTGAAAAGCTTCCTCTCAGAAGCTTGAAAAGCTTCCTCTCAGAAGCTTGAAAAGCTTCCTCTCAGAAGCTTGAAAAGCTTCCTCTCAGAAGCTTGAAAAGCTTCCTCTCAGAAGCTTGAAGAGCTTCCTCTCAGAAGCTTGAAAATCTTCCTCTCAAAAGCTTGATAAACTTCTTCACAGGAGCTTGAAAAGCTTCTTCTCAAAAGCTTGAAGAGCTTCCTCAAAAAAGCTTGAAAAGCTTCTTCTCAGAAGCTTGAAAAGCTCCCTGTCAGAAGTTTGTAAAGCTTCCTCTCAGAAGCTTGAAAAGCTTTCTCTCAGAAGCTTGAAAAGCTTCCTCTCAGAAGCTTGAAAAGCTTCCTCTCAGAAGCTTAATAAGCTTCCTCTCAGAAGCTTAATAAGCTTCCTCTCAATAGCTTGAAAAGCTTCCTCTCAGAAGCTTGAAAAGCTTCCTCTCAAAAGTTTGAAAAGTTTCCTCTCAGAAGCTTAAAAAGCTTTCTCTCAAAAGCTTGAAAAGCTTCCTCTCAGAAGCTTGAAAAGCTTCCTCTCAGAAGCTTGAAAAGCTTCCTCTCAGAAGCTTGAAAAGCTTCCTCTCAGAAGCTTGAAAAGCTTCCTCTCAGAAGCTTGAAAAGCTTCCTCTCAGAAGCTTGAAAAGCTTCCTCTCAGAAGCTTGAAAAGCTTCCTCTCAGAAGCTTGAAAAGCTTCCTCTCAGAAGCTTGAAAAGCTTCCTCTCAGAAGCTTGAAAAGCTTCCTCTCAGAAGCTTGAAGAGCTTCCTCTCAGAAGCTTGAAAATCTTCCTCTCAAAAGCTTGATACACTTCTTCACAGGAGCTTGAAAAGCTTCTTCTCAAAAGCTTGAAGAGCTTCCTCAAAAAAGCTTGAAAAGCTTCTTCTCAGAAGCTTGAAAAGCTCCCTGTCAGAAGTTTGTAAAGCTTCCTCTCAGAAGCTTGAAAAGCTTCCTCTCAGAAGCTTGAAAAGCTTCCTCTCAGAAGCTTGAAAAGCTTCCTCTCAGAAGCTTGAAAAGCTTCCTCTCAGAAGCTTGAAAAGCTTCCTCTCAGAAGCTTGAAGAGCTTCCTCTCAAAAGCTTGAAAAGCTTCCTCTCAGAAGCTTGAAAAGCTTCCTCTCAGAAGCTTGAAAAGCTTCCTCTCAGAAGCTTGAAAAGCTACCTCTCAGAAGCTTGAAAAGCTTCCTCTCAGAAGCTTGAAAAGCTTCCTCTCAGAAGCTTGAAAAGCTGCCTCTCAGAAGCTTGAAAAGCTTCCTCTCAGAAGCTTGAAAAGCTTCCTCTCAGAAGCTTGAAAAGCTTCCTCTCAGAAGCTTGAAAAGCTTCCTCTCAGAAGCTTGAAAAGCTGCCTCTCAGAAGCTTGAAAATCTTCCTCTCAAAAGCTTGATAAACTTCTTCACAGGAGCTTGAAAAGCTTCTTCTCAAAAGCTTGAAGAGCTTCCTCAAAAAAGCTTGAAAAGCTTCTTCTCAGAAGCTTGAAAAGCTTCCTCTCAGAAGCTTGAAAAGCTTCCTCTCAGAAGCTTGAAAAGCTTCCTCTCAGAAGCTTGAAAATCTTCCTCTCAGAAGCTTGAAAAGCTTCCTCTCAGAAGCTTGAAAAGCTTCCTCTCAGAAGCTTGAAAAGCTTCCTCTCAGAAGCTTGAAAAGCTTCCTCTCAGAAGCTTGAAGAGCTTCCTCTCAAAAGCTTGAAAAGCTTCCTCTCAGAAGCTTGAAAAGCTTCCTCTCAGAAGCTTGAAAAGCTTCCTCTCAGAAGCTTGAAAAGCTTCCTCTCAGAAGCTTGAAAAGCTTCCTCTCAGAAGCTTGAAAAGCTGCCTCTCAGAAGCTTGAAAAGCTTCCTCTCAGAAGCTTGAAAAGCTTCCTCTCAAGAAGCTCTCAGAAGCTTGAAAAGCTTCCTCTCAGAAGCTTGAAAAGCTTCCTCTCAGAAGCTTGAAAAGCTTCCTCTCAGAAGCTTGAAAAGCTTCCTCTCAGAAGCTTGAAAAGCTTCCTCTCAGAAGCTTGAAAAGCTTCCTCTCAGAAGCTTGAAAAGCTTCCTCTCAGAAGCTTGAAAAGCTTCCTCTCAGAAGCTTGAAAAGCTTCCTCTCAGAAGCTTGAAAAGCTTCCTCTCAGAAGCTTGAAAAGCTTCCTCTCAGAAGCTTGAAAAGCTTCCTCTCAGAAGCTTGAAAAGCTTCCTCTCAGAAGCTTGAAAAGCTTCCTCTCAGAAGCTTGAAAATCTTCCTCTCAGAAGCTTGAAAAGCTTCCTCTCAGAAGCTTGAAAAGCTTCCTCTCAGAAGCTTGAAAAGCTTCCTCTCAGAAGCTTGAAAAGCTTCCTCTCAGAAGCTTGAAGAGCTTCCTCTCAAAAGCTTGAAAAGCTTCCTCTCAGAAGCTTGAAAAGCTTCCTCTCAGAAGCTTGAAAAGCTTCCTCTCAGAAGCTTGAAAAGCTTCCTCTCAGAAGCTTGAAAAGCTTCCTCTCAGAAGCTTGAAAAGCTGCCTCTCAGAAGCTTGAAAAGCTTCCTCTCAGAAGCTTGAAAAGCTTCCTCTCAGAAGCTTGAAAAGCTTCCTCTCAGAAGCTTGAAAAGCTTCCTCTCAGAAGCTTGAAAAGCTTCCTCTCAGAAGCTTGAAAAGCTTCCTCTCAGAAGCTTGAAAAGCTTCCTCTCAGAAGCTTGAAAAGCTTCCTCTCAGAAGCTTGAAAAGCTTCCTCTCAGAAGCTTGAAAAGCTTCCTCTCAGAAGCTTGAAAAGCTTCCTCTCAGAAGCTTGAAAAGCTTCCTCTCAGAAGCTTGAAAAGCTTCCTCTCAATAGCTTGAAAAGCTTCCTCTCAGAAGCTTGAAAAGCTTCCTCTCAAAAATTTGAAAAGTTTCCTCTCAGAAGTTTAAAAAGCTTTCTCTCAAAAGCTTGAAAAGCTTCCTCTCAGAAGTTTGAAAAGCTTCCTCTCAGAAGCTTGAAAAGCTTCCTCTCAGAAGCTTGAAAAGCTTCCTCTCAGAAGCTTGAAAAGCTTCCTCTCAGAAGCTTGAAAAGCTTCCTCTCAGAAGCTTGAAAAGCTTCCTCTCAGAAGCTTGAAAAGCTTCCTCTCAGAAGCTTGAAAAGCTTCCTCTCAGAAGCTTGAAAAGCTTCCTCTCAGAAGCTTGAAAAGCTTCCTCTCAGAAGCTTGAAAAGCTTCCTATCAGAAGCTTGAAAAGCTTCCTCTCAGAAGCTTGAAAAGCTTCCTCTCAGAAGCTTGAAAAGCTTCCTCTCAGAAGCTTGAAAAGCTTCCTCTCAGAAGCTTGAAAAGCTTCCTCTCAGAAGCTTGAAAAGCTTCCTCTCAGAAGCTTGAAAAGCTGCCTCTCAGAAGCTTGAAAAGCTTCCTCTCAGAAGCTTGAAAAGCTTCCTCTCAGAAGCTTGAAAAGCTTCCTCTCAGAAGCTTGAAAAGCTTCCTCTCAGAAGCTTGAAAAGCTTCCTCTCAGAAGCTTGAAAAGCTGCCTCTCAGAAGCTTGAAAAGCTTCCTCTCAGAAGCTTGAAAAGCTTCCTCTCAGAAGCTTGAAAAGCTTCCTCTCAGAAGCTTGAAAAGCTTCCTCTCAGAAGCTTGAAAAGCTTCCTCTCAGAAGCTTGAAAAGCTTCCTCTCAGAAGCTTGAAAAGCTTCCTCTCAGAAGCTTGAAAAGCTGCCTCTCAGAAGCTTGAAAAGCTTCCTCTCAGAAGCTTGAAAAGCTTCCTCTCAGAAGTTTGAAAAGCTTCCTCTCACAAGCTTGAAAAGCTTCCTCTCACAAGCTTGAAAAGCTTCCTCTCACAAGCTTGAAAAGCTTCCTCTCAGAAGCTTGAAAAGCTTCCTCTCAGAAGCTTGAAAAGCTTCCTCTCAGAAGCTTGAAAAGCTTCCTCTCAGAAGCTTTCCTTTCAGAAGCTTGCTTCCTATCAGAATCTTGAAAAGCTTCCTCTCAGAATCTTGGAATCTTGGAATCTTGGAATCTTGGAATCTTGGAATCTTGGAATCTTGGAATCTTGGAATCTTGGAATCTTGGAATCTTAGAATCTTGGAATCTTGGAATCTTAGAATCTTGGAATCTTGGAATCTTGGAATCTTGGAAATCTTGGAATCTTGGAATCTTGGAATCTTGGAATCTTGGAAATCTTGGAATCTTGGAATCTTGGAATCTTGGAATCTTGGAATCTTGGAATCTTGGAATCTTGGAATCTTGGAATCTTGGAATCTTGGAATCTTGGAATCTTGGAATCTTGGAATCTTGGAATCTTGGAATCTTGGAATCTTGGAATCTTGGAATCTTGGAATCTTGGAATCTTGGAATCTTGGAATCTTGGAATCTTGGAATCTTGGAATCTTGGAATCTTGGAATCTTGGAATCTTGGAATCTTGGAATCTTGGAATCTTGGAATCTTGGAATCTTGGAATCTTGGAATCTTGGAATCTTGGAATCTTGGAATTTGGAATCTTGGAATCTTGGAATCTTGGAATCTTGGAATCTTGGAATCTTGGAATCTTGGAATCTTGGAATTGGAATCTTGGAATCTTGGAATCTTGGAATCTTGGAATCTTGGAATTTTGGAATTTTGGAATCTTGGAATCTTGGAATCTTGGAATCTTGGAATCTTGGAATCTTGGAATCTTGGAATCTTGGAATCTTGGAATCTTGGAATCTTGGAATCTTGGAATCTTGGAATCTTGGAATCTTGGAATCTTGGAATCTTGGAATCTTGGAATCTTGGAATCTTGGAATCTTGGAATCTTGGAATCTTGGAATCTTGGAATCTTGGAATCTTGGAATCTTGGAATCTTGGAATCTTGGAATCTTGGAATCTTGGAATCTTGGAATCTTGGAATCTTGGAATCTTGGAATCTTGGAATCTTGGAATCTTGGAATCTTGGAATCTTGGAATCTTGGAATCTTCTCATTTGGCCAACCGTGAACTAGGTGGCGGTAGTGAGCAAACGTCAAACTGTAACAAAAGTGATGCGAGCGCCTCGAGTGGCTCGTCGGCCAACTACCAAATATTAGAATTGGGCGCTATTCTGCTGTACGATGAAAATAATTAGAGTGTTACGTCTGTTTGTCTGTGGTATAAAAAAATCCAATTCAAATCAATCTTACTTATATCAAAATTATGATACCAATTTTCCAAGAACAATCGAGTTGTTGGTCACGTAAAATCTATCTGTCAACGGTGCTCGTTCTTTCACATGATCCATCCACTTTTTATTGAATGAAATCTTATTAGAATCTCATTTGGACGATTGTACTCCAATCCGTTTGTCGTGTTGTATTGGCTTCATCGATTTATGGAACATTGCACTTGTGCTGTCGTCGACGAACAAGTAGAATGTCAATGTTATACGATAAAATCATGCAGAAAGAAGAAAAAAAATCTCCGCCAATCGATTGCAATCTAAGGATAGCTGGAAAGAGTACCTACTTGAGCATAAACGACAACACGACACAGAATAATCTAGTCGATTTATTTCTGTTCGCTCTGGATTCAATGAGTGATGAAATGCCCGGAGTGGATTGATTCTCGTGGCCTCGTAAACAGCACGTGTGTTTTTCCTTGTGACTTCAGGGTTCGCTGCATAAGCGATGCCTAGCTGGGAGCTTTTTCTAAGATGGAACCCCGAGTTGTCAGGCTTTTATTCTTGAAATGGTAATTTATTATGGAACATAAAGTGTCTGTAGAAGTTGCTTTTCCGATGGGGTGAGAAGGAGAGAAAGCTCACTCTGTTAGCATTTGTTATGAGTTTGTATAGGCATTTGGCATTTTGAAAATCAATCCTTGCTCAATACTGAAAGCCGTTTTTCGTTTAGTAATATGCATAGCACTAGTTGAAATTTTTTTATGCTTAAACATGTTTTTGTTTTATCTTATTCCTAGCCTATCTCAACAATGATATGACCATCGAGGTAGCCATGAAAATCAATTTCTGCTTTAATTCTATCACCCTCATACCGACTTGTTAACCAGGTCGTTGGGAAGCCATGGCCCACTCGATTTTGTTGGCATAAACTAAAATGCGAAACGATTTTCGATTGAAAATGAATTCGGCACGGCATACATAGAAAACAAATCTATGAATTATAATCAATGCTTTGCGATAATATCGTTGCTGATAATCATGCTGCTCTTTGTTGCCTACAATATGACTTTTATCCATATTACCAAGACAAGAACGATACATTCACAGAATTCCAGCTCAAGCTTCATTACAGTACTTGTTTCATCATACAATGAAGCCCTTCCACGAGATATTACAAAACCAAAAACAGGTTAAATGGATTGTAGCCTAGAACGTTACTTCAAAGTGTAACCAGGCAGAAGGTGACTGACATTTTAATTAAATTTGCTGATGATATTCTACCAAACGCATTTTCCTCTCTCTCTCATCTGCATTTATGTGAGCGAGACATGAAAATTTACGCGCAACGGCAATGACAAACGCTATCTTGCTGACATTATCAATTATGAAGCGCAGCGCTAAAGCTTTCCAAATGGACATGCATATGCATAAGCTTTAAATTTAATGTTTTACTACAAAGAATCGAAATTGAATCGAAATCGAATCGAAATCGAATCGAAATCGAATCGAAATCGAATCGAAATCGAATCGAAATCGAATCGAAATCGAATCGAAATCGAATCGAAATCGAATCGAAATCGAATCGAAATCGAATCGAAATCGAATCGAAATCGAATCGAAATCGAATCGAAATCGAATCGAATCGAATCGAAATCGAATCGAAATCGAATCGAAATCGAATCGAAATCGAAATCGAAATCGAATCGAAATCGAATCGAAATCGAATCGAAATCGAATCGAAATCGAATCGAAATCGAATCGAAATCGTATCGAAATCGAATCGAAATCGAATCGAAATCGAATCGAAATCGAATCGAAATCGAATCGAAATCGGAATCGAAATCGAATCGAAATCGAATCGAAATCGAATCGAAATCGAATCGAAATCGAATCGAAATCGAATCGAAATCGAATCGAATCGAATCGAAATCGAATCGAAATCGAAATCGAAATCGAAATCGAATCGAATCCGAATCGAAATCGAATCGAAATCGAATCGAAATCGAATCGAAATCGAATCGAAATCGAATCGGAAATCGAATCGAACATCGAAATCGAAATCGAATCGAAATAATCGAATCGGAAATCGAATCGAAATCGAATCGAAATCGAATCGAAATCGAATCGAAAATCGAATCGAAATCGAATCGAAATCGAATCGAAATCGAATCGGAAATCGAATCGAAATCGAATCGAAATCGAATCGAAATCGAATCGAAATCGAATCGAAATCGAATCGAAATCGAATCGAAATCGAATCGAAATCGAATCGAAATCGAATCGAAATCGAATCGAAATCGAATCGAAATCGAATCGAAATCGAATCGAAATCGAATCGAAATCGAATCGAAATCGAATCGAAATCGAATCGAAATCGAATCGAAATCGAATCCGAAATCGAATCGAAATCGAATCGAAATCGATCGATCGAATCGAATCGAAATCGAATCGAAATCGAATCGAAATCGAATCGAAATCGAATCGAAATCGAATCGAAATCGAATCGAAATCGAATCGAAAAATCGAAATCGAATCGAAATCGAATCGAAATCGAATCGAAATCGAATCGAAATCGAATCGAAATCGAATCGAAATCGAATCGAAATCGAATCGAAATCGAATCGAAATCGAATCGAAATCGAATCGAAATCGAATCGAAATCGAATCGAATCGAAATCGAATCGACGAATCGAAATCGAATCGAATCGATCAATCGAATCGAAATCGAATCGAAATCGAATCGAAATCGAATCGAAATCGAATCGAAATCGAATCGAAATCGAATCGAAATCGAATCGAAATCGAATCGGAAATCGAATCGAAATCGAATCGAAATCGAATCGAAATCGAATCGAAATCGAATCGAAATCGAATCGAAATCGAATCGAAATCGAATCGAAAATCGAATCGAAATCGAATCGAAATCGAATCGAAATCGAATCGAAATCGAATCGAAAATCGAATCGAAATCGAATCGAAATCGAATCGAAATCGAATCGAAATCGAATCGAAATCGAATCGAAATCGAAATCGAAATCGAATTCGAAATCGAATCGAAATCGAATCGAAATCGAAATCGAAATCGAATCGAATCGAATCGAAATCGAATCGAAATCGAATCGAAATCGAATCGAAATCGAATCGAAATCGAATCGAAATCGAATCGAATCGAATCGAAATCGAATCGAAATCGAATCGAAATCGAATCGAAATCGAATCGAAATCGAATCGAATCGAATCGAAATCGAATCGAAATCGAATCGAAATCGAATCGAAATCGATCGAAATCGAATCGAAATCGAATGCGAAATCGAATCGAAATCGAATCGAAATCGAATCGAAATCGAATCGAAAATCGAATCGAAATCGATCGAAATCGAATCGAAATCGAATCGAAATCGAATCGAAATCGATCGAAATCGAATCGAAATCGAATCGAAATCGAATCGAAATCGAAATCGAAATCGAATCGAAATATCGAAATCCGAAATCGAATCGAAATCGAATCGAATCGAATCGAAATCGAAATCGAATCGAATCGAATCGAAATCGAATCGAAATCGAATCGAAATCGAATCGAAATCGAATCGAATCGAATCGAAATCGAATCGAAATCGAATCGAAAAATCGAATCGAATCGAAATCGAATCGAAATCGAATCGAAATCGAATCGAAATCGAATCGAAATCGAATCGAAATCGAATCGAAATCGAATCGAAATCGAATCGAAATCGAATCGAAATCGAATCGAAATCGAATCGAAATCGAATCGAATCGATCGAAATCGAATCGAAATCGAATCGAAATCGAATCGAAATCGAATCGAAATCGAATCGAAATCGAATCGAAATCCGAATCGAAATCGAATCGAAATCGAATCGAAATCGAAATCGAATCGAAATCGAATCGAAATCGAAATCGAAATCGAATCGAAATCGAATCGAAATCGAATCGAAATCGAATCGAAATCGAATCGAAATCGAATCGAAAATCGATCGAATCGAACGAAATCGAATCAATCGAAATCGAATCGAAATCGATCGACAATCGAATCGAAATCGATCGAAATCGAATCGAAATCGAATCGAAATCGAATCGAAATGAATCGAAATCGAATCGAATCGAATCGAAATCGAATCGAAAATCGAATCGAATCGAATCGGAAATCGAATCGAAATCGAATTCGAATCGAAATCGAAATCGAATCGAAATCGAATCGAAATCGAATCGATCGAAATCGAATCGAAATCGAATCGAAAATCGAATCGAAATCGAATCGAAATCGAATCGAAATCGAATCGAATCGAATCGAAATCGAATCGAAATCGAATCGAATCGAAATCGAATCGAAATCGAATCGAAAATCGAATCGAAATCGAATCGAAATCGAATCGAATCGAATCGAATCGATAGAAATCGAATCGAAATCGAATCGAAATCGAATCGAAAATCGAAATCGAAAATCGACGAATAACGAAATCGAATCGAAAATCGAATCGAAATCGAATCGAAATCGAATCGAAATCAATCTACATTTGTTCTGTTTTGCTGGGGCCATCGCTCCATCGTTTTTATTGTTTTACTACAAAGAATCGAAATTGAATCGAAATCGAATCGAAATCGAATCGAAATCGAATCGAAATCGAATCGAAATCGAATCGAAATCGAATCGAAATCGAATCGAAATCGAATCGAAAATCGAATCGGAAATCGAATCGAAATCGAATCGAAATCGAATCGAAATCGAATCGAATCGAATCGAAATCGAATCGAAATCGAATCGAAATCGAATCGAAATCGATCGAAATCGAATCGAAATCGAATCGAAATCGAATCGAAATCGAATCGAAATCGAATCGAATCGAAATCGAAATCGAAATCGAATCGAAATCGAATCGAAATCGAATCGAAATCGAATCGAAATCGAATCGAAATCGAATCGAAATCGAATCGAAATCGAATCGAAATCGAATCGAAATCGAATCGAAATCGAATCGAAATCGAATCGAAAATCGAATCGAAATCGAATCGAAATCGAATCGAAATCGAATCCGAAATCGAATCGAAATCGAATCGAAATCGAATCGAAATCGAATCGAAATCGAATCGAAATCAATCTACATTTGTCTGTTTGCTGGGGCCATCGCTCCATCGTTTTTATTGTTTTACTACAAAGAATCGAAATTGAATCGAAATCGAATCGAAATCGAATCGAATCGAATCGAAAATCGAATCGAAAATCGAATCGAAATCGAATCGAAATCGAATCGAAATCGAAATCGAAATCGAATCGAAATCGAAATCGAATCGAAATCGAATCGAATCGAAATCGAACGAATCGAATCGAAATCGAATCGAAATCGAATCGAAATCGAATCGAATCGAATCGAAATCGAATCGAAATCGAATCGAAATCGAATCGAAATCGAATCGAAATCGAATCGAATCGAAATCGAATCGAATCGAATCGGAAATCGAATCGAAATCGAATCGAAATCGAATCGAAATCGAATCGAAATCGAATCGAAATCGAATCGAAATCGAATCGAAATCGAATCGAAATCGAATCGAAATCGAATCGAAATCGAATCGAATCGAATCGAAATCGAATCGAAATCGAATCGAAATCGAATCGAAATCGAATCGAATCGAATCGAAATCGAATCGAAATCGAATCGAATCGAATCGAAAATCGAATCGAAATCAATCTACATTTGTCTGTTTGCTGGGGCCATCGCTCCATCGTTTTTATTGTTTTACTACAAAGAATCGAAATTGAATCGAAATCGAAATCGAAATCGAATCGAATCGAAATCGAATCGAAATCGAATCGAAATCGAATCGAAATCGAATCGAAATCGAATCGAAATCGAATCGAAATCGAATCGAAATCGAATCGAAATCGAATCGAAATCGAATCGAAATCGAATCGAAATCGAATCGAAATCGAATCGAAATCGAATCGAAAATCGAATCGAAATCGAATCGAAATCGAATCGAAATCAATCTACATTTGTCTGTTTGCTGGGGCCATCGCTCCATCGTTTTTATTGTTTTACTACAAAGAATCGAAATTGAATCGAAGATCGAATCGATCGAAATCGAATCGAAATCGAATCGAAATCGAATCGAAATCGAATCGAAATCGAATCGAATCGAAATCGAATCGAATCGATCGAAATCGAATCGAAATCGAATCGAAATCGAATCGAAATCGAATCGAAATCGAATCGAAATCGAATCGAATCGAATCGAATCGAATCGAAATCGAATCGAAATCGAATCGAATCGAAATCGAATCGAAATCGAATCGAAATCGAATCGAAATCGATCGAAATCGAATCGAAATCGATCGAAATCGAATCGAAATCGAATCGAAATCGAATCGAAATCGAATCGAAATCGAATCGAAATCGAATCGAAATCGAATCGAAATCGAATCGAAATCGAATCGAAATCGAATCGAAATCGAATCGAATCGAAATCGAATCGAAATCGAATCGAAATCGAATCGAAAGAATCGAAATCGAATCGAAATCGAATCGAAATCGAATCGAAATCGAATCGAAATCGAATCGAAATCGAATCGAAAATCGAATCGAAAATCGAATCGAAATCGAATCGAAATCGAATCGAATCGAAATCGATCGAAATCGAATCGAAAATCGAAATCGAATCGAAATCAATCTACATTTGTCTGTTTGCTGGGGCCATCGCTCCATCGTTTTTATTGTTTTACTACAAAGAATCGAAATTGAATCGAAATCGAATCGAAATCGATCGAATCGAAATCGAATCGAAATCGAATCGAAATCGAATCGAAATCGAATCGAAATCGAATCGAAATCGAATCGAAATCGAATTCGAAATCGAATCGAAATCGAATCGAAATCGAATCGAAATCGAATCGAAATCGAATCGAAATCGAATCGAAATCGAATCGAAATCGAATCGAAAATCGAATCGAAATCGAATCGAAATCGAATCGAAATCGGAATCGAAATCAATCTACATTGTCTGTTTGCTGGGGCCATCGCTCCATCCGTTTTTATTGTTTTACTACAAAGAATCGAAATTTGAATCGAAATCCGAATCGAAATCGAATCGAAATCGAATCGAAATCGAATCGAAATCGAATCGAAATCGGAATCGAATCGAATCTAAATCGAATCGAAAATCGAATCGAAATCGGAATCGAAATCGAATCGAAATCGAATCGAAATCGGAAATCGAATCGAAATCGAATCGAAATCGAAATCCGAAATCGAATCGAAATCGAATCGAAATCGATCGAATCGAATCGAAATCGAATCGAAATCGAATCGAAATCGAATCGAATCGAATCGAAATCGAATCGAAATCGAATCGAAATCGAATCGAAATCGAATCGAAATCGAATCGAAATCGAATCGAAATCGAATCGAAATCGAATCGAAATCGAATCGAAATCGAATCGAAATCGAATCGAAATCGAATCGAAATCGAATCGAAATCGAATCGAAATCGAATCGAAATCGAATCGAAATCGAATCGAAATCGAATCGAATCGAATCGAAATCGAATCGAAATCGAATCGAAATCGAATCGAAATCGAATCGAAATCGAATCGAAAATCGAAATCGAAATCGAATCGAAATCGAATCGAAATCGAATCGAAATCGAATCGAAATCGAATCGAAATCGAATCGAAATCGAATCGAAATCGAATCGAAATCGAATCGAAATCGACGAAATCAATCTACATTTGTCTGTTTGCTGGGGGCCATCGCTCCATCGTTTTTATTGTTTCTCTACAATCTCACAAACAAACAGTGGATTCTATTCTGTTGTAAAAAATTGCCAATCTTGGAACTATCCTTTCTGCTAAGAATAGTGCAGAATGAAGAAAGTATTAATACAGAGATTGCTATTGCAAAGATTGCGTATGGCTGAGTAAGGATAGACATGACTTAATTTAATTTATAATCTACTCCTGTTGTCGTCAAACAAAATGAAATTGCTACAGACGAAAGAAAAAATGTTACACGAGGCCAGAATGGACGGGAAACGGTAGCACAATAATAGTAACTGAAGTCTGTTAACAAAAAAAAAATGCCCAACAGCAAGTTGCAATTCCGGAAGGTGGTGGCGATGTTTCCTTTCATGGCACACCGTGGGTTACGCTCAATCGATTTCCGGACAATACGCGCCCAACTTCTACGAAATAATCCATTTTAGCGCTGAATCTACTGGGGGTTTCGCTGTAATATTACTGCCCCATAACGTTGCACAATTCAGCAGTTATATGGCAGCTAAGCAAATTGCAGCCTACTTTTCGGAGAATTTGAACTTTTTGCTAGTTCGATTACAGCAGGCGAAGCGAAGCACAAGTTACAGGTTATGGTTTCCCCGGAATTGTCGGGGTTTAGAAATTGACATATTCCTAGGAAGTTCCCAACGTTAATCTGCATGCTTTCGGTTAAATTTCGATTTGCAGAATTGAAAGAAATGGCAAAAAATAATCTTGTTTGCCTAATGCCGTGCCGTTGGGATAGAAAGGATACAAGTTGCGGAGTTTCACGTCAATCAAACTCGTAGAAATCGCCCCCCTGCGATTTTGGTTTCCAGTCCAATCAATATTCGAATTGTTCCGTATCGCTTGCTGCTGGGGGAACTGGGACATAACGCCCTGTCCAAAATGGATTAATGAAATACGGCGTCAGCTATGCTGTAAAAGTACGCACACAATCATGCTACATTTACGTTGCATAAATTTTGGCACTTAATCAGATATTATAGTTTAATACTAGTATACATCTCTATGTGCATTTGTAAGGTTTCAAATAACACGTTACTTCATCGTAGTATTACGTTTGGTGGAATTCTCGCGGAACATTACTAAAGGACCTATGTACAAATGAGAGATTCTCTTCTCTCTCGTTCTCTTTCGATTATAACAGTGGAATACTAAGATTTTGGGAAGTTTTTCACTATAGATCGAAAGTCAATTTCCTTGACTAGCGTTTTATACAAAAAACGCAACAGAAGAGGTTAATGTGACACAGTTATTAATGAAAGAGAAGTAAACAAAGAGAGCCTCTCAATGTTAGATAGGTCCTTTAGTAATGTTCCGCGAGAATTGTATTACAGTCGGAAGTATTCACGTTTTTCTTCAGAAAAACAAATAACAATATGAATCGAGAAGCATTTTAATACATTTCTCATAACCTTGGGTGAAAAGCTGCGATCACAAACAAGTCGTTCGTCCCAAACGATAGTGATACGTTTTACCCCCCGTTTCCCGAAAGAGAATAACGTCACATTTTATCGCAGACTGGAACATGATCTGAAAACGAACCGTGGGATTGTTTCCTCCTCCAGTCATTGGAAGTGAAGGACACACACGTGACGATAGGCCTGATTGTTTTGGAAAGCGGCCACGTCCACACGCGCACATATCTTCTGGATGACATCCTTCACCCATTCAAGGAACTGTTTTACTTCGGCTTCGGAGAATTCATCTTGTCACACAGTATAGGTAGGTACCCATCAATTAGTAGGCCGTCATTTTTTGCCATCGATCTGCTAATTGGAGATTTCATGGTGATCGAAGGTAATGGTAACCTCTGACATGGGCACTAATTGGTTTATATGGAGGCTTGACGAATTAATGTCACAGAGCTTCTATTATTCGGCTACTTATACGGACAGGTGCACGTGCGGGAGTTTCTTGTAAGTGTATTTTTGTTTTCTTGCTGGAATTGAAAAGATAACATCATAAAAACAAATTCTATGATAATGAATCAATTAAAATGTCCTCAGAAAACGATAGCATCTTAGTCCTTCCCTTCCCCTATAACAAAAGTAATCCAACAACTAATATATTACAGATTTATTGTACATATTACTACTTTTACTTCTTCTAAATCGTAATATAAGTGTATCGTTGGCCCCCGTTGATGAAACAGTACATTCTCTGAAAAAAAATGCTACTGGAATAAAATTCCCCGACTTCTGAAACAAAAGTTCTCCAGCTTCTGAGAAAAGCCTATACAGTCTTGAAATAAGCTGAGAGACGCTTTTCTAGATTCAAAGTGAAGCTTTCGGGGCTCCAGAAAGTTTTCCAGCTTTTAAAAAAAGCTTTTTCTGGCATTTTATAGCAGTTTTTTCCAAGTCTTGGTAAACCTTTTTTCAAAGTCTCTTTTAAAAAAAAGCTCGAATACTAGGGAAGGTTTTCCAGCATGCAAGAAAAGCATTTCCAGTTTGATGGGAGAAGGTTTCCGGAGTATAAAAAAAGCTTTTAGAACTTTTTAAACTACAATTTTATTGGCTTTTTAAGAAGCTTTTCCAGCTGCTGGAGAAATTTATGTATAAACTTTTCGGTTTCTAAGAGAAGCTTATTCAGCCTTTGACATAAACTTTATCGGCTTCTCAGGTAAGCTTTCATGGCTTCTGTAACAAGCTTCTGAGATCAGATTGAAGCTTTATCTATAGCAACTATTTACGCTTCTGAGAGAGTAGGATTGGTTTGTAAGACAAGCTTTTTCACCTACTGTGAGAAGCTTTTACGGCTATTCTAAAAGCTCTCCCATTTGTAGATACTGTATACGGATTCTTGAGCCTTTGCGCTTATCTTTTATGGCTTCTGAAAAAGTCTTTATGCTTTTCGAGAATGTTTTCCGCTGCTTGAAGGTAGCTTTTTTATCTTCTGAGGAAAAGCTTTTCCGACTTCTTAAAGAAGCTTTTATATAAACTTTCCGACCATGCGAAAAAAAGCTTAGCAATAGCATATTTACTATAGATAATTAAAAGTAATATGACTTGATAGATATAAGAGATAACGTTTGATTGTCAGTGCTTCGCATCTGCTCGGGTTCTAAAGTAACATTGGTAGTTGAATAACAGTTTATTCCTCTGAAATATGCTTAAGAGTGATTTATTCAACTCTTATTTAACTTAAATCTTTGTTGCGGTTCCGTGACTTCTTTGAAAAGCTTTCTCGGATTACAGAATCTGAAAAGGTGTCTTGTTTTCAGGTTATGTCGACATTGAATCGGAATCAAAATCTAAATATCTGCGAGAAATTCAAGGCTTCTCCGAGATTTTCCCGACTTCTCGAAAAGCTATTTCTGGTTTCAAAAAGTATGTTTTCTGGTCTCTGAATTAAACTTTTCCCGGCTTACGAGAATAATTTCTGAAGCCTCTAAATTAAGCTTTTATGCTTTCTCAGATAAGCTTTTCTGGTTTCTAAGTTGAGCTTTCACTGCGTTCAAGAGAAGTTGTCTTAGCTTCGAGAAAAGTGTTTTCAGTTCTAAGAAAATCTTTTACGGCTTCTTGAAGAGCTTTTCTGGCTTTTGTACTACTTCGGGAAACTTCCGTTTGATGCATTTTGACTTCTGGGAAAAGCGTTTTTTTAGCTTCCAGAGGTAAACTTCCAAGAAAAAGTATTACAACTTCGGTGAGACATGGGTTTTGCGTTTTAAAGAAGCTTATGCGTGAGAAGTTTTTCCTGATTTTGTGAAACTTCTTAGTTGGAAAACAACCTCTGGATGAGAAACTTTCCGTTAATTAGAAAGAAATAAATCCCTAGAATCCCTAAAGAAATAATCCCTAGAATTCTAGATGAGAGATGCTTTCTGGCGTCTAGAAAAAAAAATCCAGATTGTAGAAGATAAACATTCCAATTTGTAGAAGAGAAGCTTTCCAGCTTCTGTGACATAAGCTTTCCAGCTTCGGGAAGAGAAGTTTTCCACCTTCTGAGAGATGCTTTCCAGCTATTGGAAGAAGTGTTCCAACTTCTGAGATTAGTTTTCCAGCTTTTCAAGCTTTTGAAGCGTAGCTTTAGAAAGAATATTTTTCAGCTCTAGGAAAACAAACTTTTACAGCTTCTGAGAAAAGTTTTTTCGGATGTTTTGTGAAGAATTTGGGATCACTGGATGAAATCGGGGTGAAAAAGGGCGTTTTACTGGGACATGGAAAGTTATCTTTAATTATTTCCAATGGCATGCTTTGTAATTTGCATAAATCAATAAGATCTTATATTCAACATCTATATAAATAAAATGGAGTGGTGTTTGTATGTCACGAAATGGCTTCCGAACGGGTCAACTGATTTGAATGATTATTTTTCCGTTTTGTTCGTCAAGTGTTCCGACGTGTTTGTGTGTATATTCACCGGATATTCACCGGGAAAGTCTGAAAAACGGGAGTGAACGGAACTGTCATTTTGAACGGGACGTTTCATGGCATTTTTCAACAGCCTACTTGATGGCAAGACGAAGTTTGCCGGGCCCACTAGTTATAAATAAATAGTACTTTCGGATGGCTTTCTCAGTTTTTATCTATCTTTATTAAGGTGATTATAAAACGAAGCCACACCTCAAATTTTCAAGAGCACAAGACTTGAGAATCAATCAGTGCTCCGCATTGAAAATTTATCCCATTGGTCGCCACCAGCAAGCAAGTAGTTTGATTGATTTTCAACGCGAACTGTTGTCAGATTCTCCAGTCTTGTGCACTTGAAATTCAAAGTTTGGCACTGTGACTCACTGTAGGCCATCGCATCACTTATGAATCCTGAAAGTTCGGTGTTTCATTTCTGCACTACGTTACAGATTGGTTGCGGACCTTTGGAGTATTCGAAAACTAGCCTTAACTACTTATTATGGTCGTAGATCCCAAGGCCTATATTCAATGGAGTCCTTGAAGGACCAAAAATATCCGTACAAACCAACAAAATATTCCGACGACTTAAATAAATGATTAAGAGTCTGTACAATACGAAGAAAAAACTATCGATAGATCGTAGATCACGCTTGTAGATCCTAAGGCCTATATTCGATGAAGTCCATGGAGAACCTAGGACATCGGTACATATTATAACAATACTCATTTTACTACTGTGAATAGATAAGGGCCTGAGCCATATAAAAAAAAAACATTAAAGGACCGCTAAATACGCCAGTACATTGCTGGTGTATGTTCCAGGAAGTTTTTGAAAAATAGTTTTCCAGCTCCCGAGAGTAACTTTTAGGAAGCACCTATATCGGCTGCTGAGTGTAGCTTTTCCAGCTTCGTAAAAAAAAACAGCTTTTTCGGTTCCTTAAAAACCTATCAATTTTTGGAAGAAGCATTGTTAGATGCTGTGGAAAATTGAGTACCGTCAAACGGGGCTTCTTTTGACATTATTTCCACATTCTTTAACTTTGAGAGATTTGTAACTCTTAGAATTATGGATAGATGTTGATAATTTTTGCCTATATTTAAGTTGTATATGTACGTAACAAATGTGCAAAATATGAGGCAAATCCATCCAGAAATAACAAAAATGCTTGAATAGTGAAAAAAGTGTGTTCTTCAAGACAAAAAGGGGCTACTTTGGACATTTTCACAATTTGCTAATGAAATGATTTTTCCTTATAACTTTCAAACTGATTCAATAGATTGTCCGTCCACTGTGATGTTATGGAACGTTTTTCATTGATAAACTTATTGTAGAAAATTGCAAAGCTAGAATCAATTACACATATATAACAAATTCAACGAAACATGCCATTCACTATTCTCAGTTTGCAGTATGAAACTTAAATTTTAAATTTCCTCTTAAATGGAACTATTAGTTACAAGTGCTCGATTTTCAAGTTGACATAAACGAACGACGTAACTACTAGGTACTGCGATGATGAATGAGTTATGTACAAAAACTCTTTTTTTTTCTATTCTTACTGTTATATGAACGATATGTTGAAGGATCACATTAATACCGGTAACTAATTTAATACCAGTAAGTAATTTTCGTTAAAAACGCAATCTATGAAGTAAAGTTTAGCAAAGATCGTAAAGAAGTAAGTTTGCTTTTGTAATATGCTTTTAGCTTCTTAATAGTTTAGAGCTGGCTTAAGAGTAGTTTAATTTAGGCATTTGAAGGATGCAACTGTTCTGTACTACAAATTCATGTAAAATATGACGAAAAATAGTTTTTTAGAGATTATGTTGTGAATTTGGCATTGGTACGTATTGAAATATATGTGTTTATGTCTATTCACTTTTTACAAACATTTATTTTATTTTTTTTTTATGTTGTAAAATACACAAACCAAAACATTATAATAAAACAAAAGTCGCAAAAATAAGACCTTTGATCATATATTTTAATAAAACAACAATTTAAGCAGTATAAATTACAAGATTTTCATGAAACATGACGATTCGATAGTTTTGTGATACTCCCAATAACTTCCAAAACATGGGTAAATTCAAACAATGTTTGTATAGCCAATGTTTTATACCTTGTGAATATTTATTCGGGCTTTTTTGAAATGTTTTCTTGTTTATCCTGTTATTGTTTGATGTTGTTCCAAGAAAAAAAATCATGCCTAGTGGTAGAGCATATATTGGTTAATAGACACAAAATTGCTCAGATTAATATTTACGCTGCTAATAAATACAAAAGGTGAGTGTCCAAAGTAGCCCCTGGAATCAAAAGTAGCCCCGTCGGATGGTAGCTTTTTAATTCTGTGTGATAAACTTCCTCGACTTCTGAGAACAGCTTTCATGGCTTCTGAGACAATCTTTTCCAGATTCCTAAAGAGATTTTTTTTTTGACTTTTGTGAAAACATTTGTGGCTTCTTATAGAAGCTTTTATGGATTCAGTGAGAAGCCTCTTTAGTTGAGCTCCGAGGACTAACCTTTTTAGCTTCTGGTAGAAGCTTTGGCTTTAGCTTTACAATTTGATACGGCATCTGGTAATGTTTTCCGGCTTCTGAGACCAGTGTGCTTTTCAGACCCAGTTCCCAAAAGGCTGCTTGCCATTTACTAGAATAGAAGCTTTCCTGTATCTCAAGGGAGAGATGCTTTCCAACTTCTAGGAGAGAGAAGTTATCCATTTAGTAGAAGTCGAACTTTGCAGAGAAAACACCCAGCTTCTGTGAGAGAAGTTTTCAAATTCAAAATCATAAATAGGATAAGTGCGTGCCAGGAATACAGTGTAGTTTGAAAATAAACTGCTGTGGTTTTTATATTTACAAGGTAAATACAAGAATTGCCACAGACGCTCAGACGGTTTGACCACATTGACTCCGCCTCCAAGTTAATCAAACCGATTTATGTTGATGCAACCGTTTTGACCGACTGTCAAGGTTGGTTTGCAGCAACACGATATTTCTTCGTATGTTTTGAATGATTTCGGCAAGTCTAGTGAATATGTGATTGTAACTTTTTCGAATTCTGTGGTTGTGGGAGAGAATATTACTACGATTCTTTGGCAATAATCGTAGTAAGAAATGGACATTGATTAGGAAATTCCAGTTATAATTCTCACAAAGTAAATCGGCAAAAACTCTGAAATCTGAGCAAACAAATCGAAGCAGCCTCTAGTTCAGGCTTTTCGATTCAAATGAGGAAGCAAAGGGTGCCGCCAATCGTAGTCAGTATTTTCGAGGTTGCTGGATTTAGGTTTAATATCTTGAACTTCATTAAGACAATTTGCATGCATAATTTCTAATCCTCTAAATGTACCTTATTTGAGGTAACAAGTTTGCTTTGAACATGTTTGGATTCGCCCAAAGTTCCAAATAAGTTGCGGTGTGCTTCTATTAAAACTTCAAAGCTTCCTAAAGTTCTTCATACCTATGCCGTAGAATTGACTGTGATGTAAACGTTTGTACTGAATTACATATGTTTGCCCCTTTGGCAATCCTAACCACAAGACTGTAGCGAAGAGCTCCATTTCTAATTTGCGTATTTGTTCACACGTGTCGAGGCGCTATTTTCCGTTGGATCTTTTCGGTTTACAATACTAAATGGAGTATGACGTTGCCATCGGGACTGTTATCGGAAGCATGGTTGGCTAGTGGAAAATTACTACCCCCGCTTCCACAACAAACGGATACATCGGATCCCCGCCATCCATTCTTGCAATCTGCTGGGACGACACACGACCACCCGAAGCGTCCGCGATACGAGTTCTGCGAAAAGGAATTTCAATTATGGGCACGTTCATTGGTCTGGAAATGTTTCCAACCGCACATTGCTCGGAAGATTATTTACCATACAATCTCATCTGCAGTATCAGTTTACCAGCTGTGCACCACTGCATGTCACCGTATGTTTAATGTACAGCTATTGCCACCAACGGATGCATCAAAGCTGCAAGAAGGACGACATAGACGGCAGCCAAATCGCAATCTCTAGTCAGAGCCATTTTCGCGGATTAAGAATACAAACCTTCGATTAAATCTGAACAATGCTGATTAATTCAACGAGCTTCCGGTGACACTGCTCTAGTAGATAGATGAAAGCACAAATGTTTTAACACCAAACGCTTAGAATTGTAATTGAGTGGAAAATGTTACTATCATGCCAATGAATTAATGTACGAGACTAAATTCGATAAATCGATTTAGGATTGGATTTAGATTGGATTTAGATTGGATTTGGATGGGATTTGGATTGGATTTGGATTGGATTTGGATTGGATGAAATCGAATCGAAAATCGAATCGAAATCGAATCGAAATCGGAATCGAAATCGAATCGAAATCGAATCGAAATCGAATCGAAATCGAATCGAAATCGAATCGAATCCGAATCGAAATCGAAACGAAATCGGAATCGAAATCGAATCGAAATCGAATCGAAATCCGAATCCGAAGAATCGAATCGAAATCGGAATCGAAATCGAATCGAAATCGAATCGAAATCGAATCGAAATCGAATCGAAATCGAATCGAAATCGAATCGAAATCGAATCGAAATCGAATCGAATCAATCGAATCGAAATCGAAGAATCGAAATCGAATCGATCAAATCGAAATCGAATCGAAATCGAATCGAAATCGAATCGAAATCGAATCGAAATCGAATCGAAATCGAATCGAAATCGAATCGAAATCGAATCGAAATCGAATCGAAATCGAATCGAAATCGAATCGAAATCGAATCGAAATCGAATCGAAATCGAATCGAAATCGAATCGAAATCGAATCGAAATCGAATCGAAATCGAATCGAAATCGAATCGAAATCGAATCGAAATCGAATCGAAATCGAATCGAAATCGAATCGAAATCGAATCGAAATCGAATCGAAATCGAATCGAAATCGAATCGAAATCGAATCGAAATCGAATCGAAATCGAATCGAAATCGAATCGAAATCGAATCGAAATCGAATCGAAATCGAATCGAAATCGAATCGAAATCGAATCGAAATCGAATCGAAATCGAATCGAAATCGAATCGAAATCGAATCGAAATCGAATCGAAATCGAATCGAAATCGAATCGAAATCGAATCGAAATCGAATCGAAATCGAATCGAAATCGAATCGAAATCGAATCGAAATCGAATCGAAATCGAATCGAAATCGAATCGAAATCGAATCGAAATCGAATCGAAATCGAATCGAATCGAATCGAAATCGAATCGAAATCGAATCGAAATCGAATCGAAATCGAATCGAAATCGAATCGAAATCGAATCGAAATCGAATCGAAATCGAATCGAATCGAATCGAAATCGAATCGAATCGAAATCGAATCGAAATCGAATCGAAATCGAATCGAAATCGAATCGAAATCGAATCGAAATCGAATCGAAATCGAATCGAAATCGAATCGAAATCGAATCGAAATCGAATCGAAATCGAATCGAAATCGAATCGAAATCGAATCGAAATCGAATCGAAATCGAATCGAAATCGAATCGAAATCGAATCGAAATCGAATCGAAATCGAATCGAAATCGAATCGAAATCGAATCGAAATCGAATCGAAATCGAATCGAAATCGAATCGAAATCGAATCGAAATCGAATCGAAATCGAATCGAAATCGAATCGAAATCGAATCGAAATCGAATCGAAATCGAATCGAAATCGAATCGAAATCGAATCGAAATCGAATCGAAATCGAATCGAAATCGAATCGAAATCGAATCGAAATCGAATCGAAATCGAATCGAAATCGAATCGAAATCGAATCGAAATCGAATCGAAATCGAATCGAAATCGAATCGAAATCGAATCGAAATCGAATCGAAATCGAATCGAAATCGAATCGAAATCGAATCGAAATCGAATCGAAATCGAATCGAAATCGAATCGAAATCGAATCGAAATCGAATCGAAATCGAATCGAAATCGAATCGAAATCGAATCGAAATCGAATCGAAATCGAATCGAAATCGAATCGAAATCGAATCGAATCGAAATCGAATCGAAATCGAATCGAAATCGAATCGAAATCGAATCGAAATCGAATCGAAATCGAATCGAAATCGAATCGAAATCGAATCGAAATCGAATCGAAATCGAATCGAAATCGAATCGAAATCGAATCGAAATCGAATCGAAATCGAATCGAAATCGAATCGAAATCGAATCGAAATCGAATCGAAATCGAATCGAAATCGAATCGAAATCGAATCGAAATCGAATCGAAATCGAATCGAAATCGAATCGAAATCGAATCGAAATCGAATCGAAATCGAATCGAAATCGAATCGAAATCGAATCGAAATCGAATCGAAATCGAATCGAATCGAATCGAAATCGAATCGAAATCGAATCGAAATCGAATCGAAATCGAATCGAAATCGAATCGAAATCGAATCGAAATCGAATCGAAATCGAATCGAAATCGAATCGAAATCGAATCGAAATCGAATCGAAATCGAATCGAAATCGAATCGAAATCGAATCGAAATCGAATCGAAATCGAATCGAAATCGAATCGAAATCGAATCGAAATCGAATCGAAATCGAATCGAAATCGAA
>NW_018736221.1:0-16706 GCF_002204515.2 Aedes aegypti | reverse complement strand
ATTACCTAATCTTTAACCTGAATTGTGAATTTAAAACCTAAATCTAAACCTATATTTATAAAGCCAAATTAAAATTATATACATGCACTTATTCTAATACTTAATATTGAACTACATGTATTCGTCAGGCGAGGTGAATTTCGTTGATTATTTGAGTTTGTTGGCGAGTCTTAGTTTCTACGATTAGACAGTAAAACACTGAATGTAAGTAAATGAATTATATTTGTATTAAAGTAACTTAACTAAATCTCCAATAAACTACAGTTTTAAAGCTGCTTCTGTAAAAAACTGCTAACAGAAGTGTTTCTGATCTAAAACCGTTCGACTCCACACAGGCCTACTAGGAAGTTTTGTTCAACCAGTTCTTCACACTTTTTGTGACCACAGCACAGTAACGATCCCATTTTTCGTACTTGCCTTGGGGCTAGGTAATCACGAAAAAACGGCTTGCACTAAGGTGCCCGTTTCAGCGAGCTTTTTACATATTCAGTGGCCCGAGAAGCCTCTGATGGGAACTGTGGGTATTAACAGATATCACTGAATCAACAATTCCACGCCATAAAGCTCGATTCGCGGCCTAATCTCTCCATCCTTGCTCGCCGAATCGTTCCACCCACCTAGCTCGCTGCGCCCCACGCCTTCTTGTTCCGACCGGATTCGTGGCGAACACCATCTTTACAGGGTTGTTGTCCGGCATTCTTGCAACATGCCCTGCCCAGCGTATCCTTCCAGCTTTAGCACCTTACGATACTGGGTTCGCCGTAGAGTTCGAAAATCCCAAGAGCTTGCAGAACCTCCTCGAGATTAGTCCACGTTTCATTCTCGTAGAGGATTACCGGTCTTATGAGAGTTTTGTGGTAGTTCCTCGAGAATTTCATCGGGAGTACTTCTGAAGATTCTATCATGATTTCTACGAAGAATTCCATCAGGAATTCTTCTAAGGACTCCATCGAGAGTTCCTTCAAGGATTCCTTCTGGAGTCCCTCTAGAGATTCCACCAATAGCTCTTCTACGGATTTCTTTAGAAGTTTCAGGGATTCCATCTGGAATTCTTCCAAGAGCTCCTTCGAAGATTCTACCTGAAACTCCTCCGGGGATTCCTCCAGGAATTACTTCAGGGATTTCATCAGGCGTACCTCTACGGATTCTACCAGAAGTTCTTCTGGGGATTTCATCAGGAGTTCCTTTAGGGATTCCATCAGGAGTTCCTCCAGAGATTCCACTTGGAATTCATACAGAGATTATATCAGGAGATCCTCAAGGAATTCTATCAGGATTTCTTCTTGGCATGTCCAATTCCATTAGGAATTTTATAAGAAGTTCCTCCAGGAATTCCATCAGATTTCACTTGGAATTCCTTCAGAGCTTATATCAGGAGTCCTTCTAGGGACTCCATCGGAAGTTCCTCAAGAGAGTTCTTCTGGGGATTTCATAAGAAGTTCTTCTAGGAATTCCATCAGGAGTTTTTTCATGGATTCCATATGGAATTCTTCCATGGATTTTCTCAGGAGTATATTCAGGAATTGTCCCTGAAACTCTTCCAATGATTTTATTAGGAGTTCCTGAAGATATTTCATCAGGCGTATCTTTAGGGATTCCCTATAGGGTTGTCTTTAGGAGTACATCAAGGGAATATATTAGAAGTTCTTCGGGTGATTATGTGAGGAGTTCCTCCGGGGATTTCGCCTTGAATTTCACCAAAGATTATATCAGGAGTTCCTCGAAGAATTCCATCAAGCATTCTTCTTGGGATTTTGCCTTGAATTTCACCAAAGATTATATCAGGAGTTCCTCGAGGAATTCCATCAAGCATTCTTCTTGGGATTTCATTAGGAGTTCCTTCAGGGATTGCACCTGGAATTCCTCCAGAGATTATATCAGTAGTTCCGCAGAAAATTCCATCAGAATTTCTTCTAAAGATTTAATATGGAGATTCTCCAGGGACTCCATTAGGAGTTCCTTCAGGCATTACACCTGGAATTCTTCTAGAGATTATATCACGAGTTCCTCAAGGAATTCCATTAGCAAATCCTCAAGGGATTTTATAAGTGGTTCCTCCAGGAATCCCATCAGGAGTTCTGTGACAGATTTCACCTGGAATTCCTCCAGAGATTATTTCAGGAGTCCCGCTAGGGATGACATCACGAGTTTTTTCAGGGATTTCACCTGAAACTCTTCCAAAGATTGCATCAGGCGTGCTTCTAGGGATTTCATCAATCTTACCTCTAGGAATTTCATTAGGATTTCCTCCAGAGATTCCATCAGGAGTTCCTCCAGGGATTCCAACAGGAGTTTCTCTAAGAATCCATCAGGCGTATCTCTAGAGACTCCCCATAGGGATACCTGTAGGAGTACCTCTAGAAATTCTATAAGGAGTTTTTCTGGTGATTTCGACAGGAGCCTCTCCAAGGATTCCACCTGGAATTCCTCCAAAGATTATATCAGGAGTTGCTCGAAAAATTCCATCAGCATTTTTGCTAGGGATTTAATGATGAGTTCCGATTCCGTCTGGAATTCTTCCATAGATAATATCAGGAGTTACACAAGAAATCGCATTACGATTTATTTAAGGGATTTTATAAGAAGTTCCTTCAGAGATGTTATCAGAAGTTCTTTCAGGAATTATATCAGGAATTCTTCTAGTTTTTTTGCAGGAGCTCCTAAAGAATTCCATTAGGAGCACTTCTAGGGATTTCATCAGAAGTTCCTTCAGAGAATTAATATGGAATACCTCCTGGGATTATGACAGATTATGACACCTGGATTTCCTCTAAGGATTCAATTAAGAGTTCCTGCAGGGATTCAGGAGTTGCCATAGGGATTCAATTAGATATTTCTCCATGGAGCAATTCCTGCATGGATTACATCAGAAGTTCATCTAGCAATTACATCAGGAGTTCCTCAAGGGATTCCATCAGAAGTTCCACCTAGAATTCCTACAGGGGTTCTTTGAGAAGTTCAGGGATTTTATAAAGAGTTCCTCAAAGGATGTCATCAAGAGTTCCTACAGGGATCCCGTCAGGAGTTCCTCCTGAAAATCTTCTAGGGATTACAGCAGGAGTTTCTCTAGAGATTCCATCAGTAGTTCTTCTAGGGATTTTATCTGGTCCTTATTCAGGGATTGCATTAGGAGTTCCTTCATAGTCAACCTGGAATTCTGACAGAAGTTCCATTTAGAGGTTCCCTAAGGATTCTATCAGAAATTTCTGGATTCCTCCTGGGATTCCATAAAGAGTACTTGCTTGGATTCTATCAGAAGTTCTGTCTGGGATTGTATGAGGAATTTTTCTATAGAATCCTTCGTGAATTCCTCTAGTTTTATTCTGGGTTATATCAGGTTATTCACTACAAATTCTTCCCGGAATTTATTAAAGGATTCTGCCAGATTTGTTCAAGGGATGAATCACAATATTTCCCAAAGAATTAATCCCGAAATTTCGCAAGGAATTCCACTCAAATTTTTTCAAGGGATTCCTCTCCAAATATCTCCAGGGATTCTCCAGGGATTGTACCAAGGATTTTATCAGAAATTTTGCAATAAGAATATCACCTGCAATTTGGAAATCCACCACTACTTCCTCCAGTGACTTTATCAGGAATTTCTTCTGGGATTCCACCAAGTATTCCTTCACTCCCAAAAGAGCCGGATATGCTGTTGCCGTTTCCATCAATGACTATTAACGTTCTGCCGCGTCCCTTGCTGCATCATGTCCGCCCGCGCTGCATTCTTCTCCTCCAGAATCTGCCTACATTCCTCGTCGAACAAATCGTTCCGTCGATTCCGTCCCACGTACCCGACGTTGCTCTCAGCTGCATCGTTGATGACTGCTGTCACTGTTCTCCAGCGGTCCTCAAGAGGGGCTTCATCCAGCTCACCCTCTTCCGATAATGCAGCCTCGAGGTGCTGCGCGTATGAAATTGTGATATCCAGTTGCTTATGCCGCTCTAAGTCGGTACTCGGTACTCGGTGCAGCCGTCGGTACTGTACGTTGTTAACAATGGAGAGTTTTGGGCGCAGTTTTTGTTCGTCAGCCGGTGAGCGCTGAACTATCCAATGGTAGGTCCGAACTCCTCCTCTTGGTCAACCTGAGCGTTTAGATTTTCTATGATGATTTTGACGTGGTGGCTTGGGCAGTTGTTGTACTCGCGTTTAAGCTGCGCGTAAAAAGCGCCTTTATAATTATCAGTGGTTCCGGAGTGAGGACTGTGTACGTTTATTATGTTGAAGTGGACGAACTGACCTTTTATCCTCAACTTGTACATTCTTTCATTCATTCATCGGCCACCACGGTTTCATGGAGTCAATTAATTCCTCCTTTAGTTGCTTGGCAGCCGGAATGGTGGAACATTCTGTGTTAACAGCTCGGTATCTACTGATTTTGTCTTTCTTCATTCGGGTAGTCTACACGGAGCGTTTTGAGTGCTCTCAATGGTGCACAAATTCTATAATATGCATCCAACGAAGCCATAACTGAAGACTGCAAAAATGAAAGCAATACTGATTCGTATGAAACAGACTGTGTAGAGTTATTCTAACTTATGGTGTTCGTGGTGCAGCATAACTTATTAGGTAGACATCTGGTAAATTCACAACCGGTGGATCCGTTCATAAATGGCGATGATTGTTCTAATTACTGTATGCAAAGTTTTGTTGGGTACCGATAGCGTTCATTCAAAACAATTAAATCAATTTCTCTATTTAATAACGATGTTACGAAACAAACAGTAACGGTCGGTTAAAAAAGCTCAAAATGCCAACACTTATTCTTGTCAGTATAGTATACTGTATAACAAGCCATTTAGTATGAATGTTTGTTTGCAGGGTATTTCCTGTGTGATTCTACATCATGTCTCTCGACTTCATCCAGTTTATGATATCTGAATCCAATCCAGTTCAATCTGAATCAAATAAGTTATGATGAATTATTCAACTTGTTTTTTTCCAGTCTATAAATCAATTTGGACTTGAAACTTTAGAGTGGTAAATGTTCACAGTAGCCTAACTGTAGCAGGTGTATGCAATTCAAATGTTGTCAGAGCTCGCCTTCAGCAAATCTGAACACCTATAAGCAATTAGACAGTTCGCTAAATTCCCAAGCGTTTTTTTTTTTCTATCCAAGAGCAGTGAAGGTTTTCATTTCATCCAAGTCTTTTGCATAAACGTTCAACTTCCGTTACTTACCACACCAGTAGCATCTCGTGCCTCCGAACGCAGTAGAGCAAGCATGAGTGCCATAGAATTGTATCGACAATGTATAGACATTCTCAGGCTCCTTTCCCACCCCGTAGGTGTATCACTGTGGAATCCTGATCAGTTTTTAACCTTCG
The DNA here is from genome assembly GCF_002204515.2 of Aedes aegypti. Taxonomy (NCBI): domain Eukaryota; kingdom Metazoa; phylum Arthropoda; class Insecta; order Diptera; family Culicidae; genus Aedes; species Aedes aegypti. The sequence goes on along the minus strand of NW_018736221.1, from coordinate 11,378 downwards.
GATCGTACTCGATTGTAACGCAGATGGTTATCTACTTCTGGTGCAACTTTTGGACAGTTTTCAAGTACCGCCATGATATAATCCATGTCATGGAAGTCCTGAACTGTGCAGGCATAGCATTTCAGCTATCGGTCAAATTTTTCATTGCAATGAATAACAAATTTCTCATTCGAGGGTTGTTACAGACCATCGAAAATAACCTGTATGAACGATATCCGGATCGATCGAGTAGTGAGGGGGAAATAGTGTTCATATTTGCCAGGAAATACAACATTCTTCTGAAAATTCTTGCTGTGTTGTACTGCTCCACTCTATTGGTGTTTGCACTGTATCCGTTATACATCTACTACTCGGAGGGAAAACTTATACCGTTATTTATGTTTGAAGTTTCATACGTCGATTGGCACACCGTGTGGGGCTATTTGCTAACAAATTTTGTTCAAGTGGTAACTTATCTGATGGGCCTATTCGGAATGATTTTGGCAGATGGACTTTTGGTTTTGCTGGTTGTGCATGGACTGGTTTATATTGAAGTGTTCATGATTCATCTGAGAGATCTGGCCAAAATGTTACAATCGGAGAACGTGGGCGAAAACGAAGAAAAGATTATGGAGCTATGGAGAGAGTGTCTTGTAGAGCACCAGACTATCATAGAGTAGCTGATGTAGTTGTTCATAGTTGGAATAAAATTTTAATTTATTTCTATTTTTCAGATATTTCACTGATATTGAAAATGTGAATGGCGGAATGTGTTTAATCCTCGTCTTCACTGGCGTATTCGCTATATGCGATAATTTAGTTTTATGTGCCCTGGTTTGTAACGGTTTTCACAATGTATGATCTGTTCATAGTCACAACACATTTTTAGACTGACTGGTATGCCTCATATCTATTCCTGTTGATATGTTTCGTACAACTTACTATCTATTTTGCTGTTGGAAATGCTGTTGAGCTGAAGGTAATTATGTTGCACTTAGGACTAGAGATATAACACTATCTTTTTTGCAGAGTGACGCATTGGATATAAGTGTTGTGAACTTTCCGTGGCATTTGCTCAAAATTGATAACCAAAAAGAATATCTATTTTTGATTTGCCAAATGCAGCGTCCGATAATTCTAACTGTGTACGGATTTTCCAATCTTAATCTGGAAGCATATATGACGGTTGATATATTTTTTTAATTAAAATGCACAGAATTTATCAGTTATTTTCAATTACAGATTTTGAAAGCGTTATACCAATTTGCTATGATGATTTTGAACTTTTTAGCATAAAACATGAAAAACTATGCAGATCTATTCTGTTTTATACTAGCTCTAAGACATTTTTATCTCAGAAACGTTACTCACGTGTAATTTAAGAATAATTTATTAATAATTTCAATGTTTAAACATAGTTTTAGTCTTTTTTAATAAAATTCATATTAAATTATTATCAGTCAAGAGTAGTGGTATTCTTTATTTCCCTATGCATCGATTTTGACGATTTTGATGTATATTTTGACAGATCATCCACAGGCAAGACAAAGACAAAAATTCGAACTATGTGAGGTTGTTTTTAGTGCAATGAAGTATTGCCTCATTACGACTATCTGGGCCCTACATATAGGATGGCATGTATGTTTTTGAAAGTTTATGGACACTGGTCGAAAAACAAAATTTTGAAAGACAAAAGGTCGAAAGCACCGAATGTCGAAAGTGATTTGTTTGGTAAGAATGTTTGCCTTCTTTGAAAAATTGCTTTCGGCCTTTTGTTCCTTCTTTTTTGTTTTTTGACCTTTTTCATTTGACCTATTATCTTTCGACCTTCTGTCCTTTCGACTTTTTATCTTAGATTCCTTATTTAATTCCAACACTTCTAAGGACCATAGGGAAAACTGTTTATTAGTTTTGGTATAAATAGATTACCTGATGATATTCGGGTGAATGAAAAGGTCGGTCCGCGATTCCAGTCAGACAGTAAATCTTCCGGTTTGCCATTGCCTATTCTACGGTTCTACTCAGCCTTACCCTAGATGAATGATCAAGCCTACTCAGATCGCAGTCCAATTCTCTCTATTCTTCACGCCATCTTCTCTGCAGCGATTACATAGTTTGTACCGCTTGTAGCTTACCGCTCTCCGTTTTCTGTCAAATCTGTACGCTATGGAACGAATTTATGGACAAAACGAATAACACGTGCTCTGGAGGTTGCAATGGGCCGTTGCATTGGGATTCCGTACCTGTGAAGATACATCCTGAACTGCCATGAGTTCATCTTTTTGACATTTTTCCTTTGATATCTTTATACTTATGGCCTTGACCAGTATGAATTGTCACTTGTGCCAGGTTTCAGTGCATCTTGATTCCAGCCAACCATGCAAATCACTGTACCTGAGCAGTGGCTGTGTAGAGGCTAGCCAACAGTCTAATTTTGCTACTGTTGATTACTGGATTGTTCGGCACGGTTCAGATCAACGCTGTTGCTGCCCTAGTTAGCTCCCATATTGCAAGCGATGATGTTTAACCGGTCGTTGAATAATATTCCCGAGGATTTCACTTTCGACTCGGATGAATCCTTGGGGAACGAATACTATGATGGTTAACCTAGTCTCTCCTTCTTCAGTTTTGAAGATAAACATTCAGTTCAGAGTAACTCTTCAGGCTTCTACATAGGTATGTATGGTTTCTATGTTATGCACTGGTTATAGCTTCCCACTTAGCAGTTTCTGTTTTCCTTCAAAGTCTGAGATGAAAAGCGAGATACTGAGATAAGCTCTTCGTTGGTTATACGGGATTATCCCACATCGACATCGACTCACAATGTTGATACATCGCTACTGGCTATAGCACTTTATAAAGGGTTTCGTTCTACTTCGTCGTAAGCGCTATTATTTGTCGTATCAAATTTAAATGTTCCACTACAGAGGATATTCCAGCGGATATTATTGATGTGGTAGCTGTAGTATCCGGATAGATATGAACTTCACTTTCGGCCGATTCCGCCATCGGCCGAACAAGTAAATACTTGTTCCAATCCAGCACAACCGTATGCCACAAAATCCTTCACTTAACTGAGGTCTCAATCACGAGACACGCATGCTCAGTCTTGTGCGTGCTTTTCCGAGCTTTCTAGCTGTCAGTTGTAACACGCTTAAATAAAACATACACGATTAAGTAAAACATACATAGGCGTTTTCACAAAACGTTTAAGATCAGCTGATTCGGAAACTGTTTGACAGTTCTTCTTCGAAAATGACAGCCCTGTGTATGCATCGCTCTTCGACAGATGTAAACAAATGCATACACGGAGCTGTCACATGAAAAGGCCTATATTCAAATAAAGCATGCACGCTTATATAAAGCCAATCAATATTGTTATCCACCAACTCTAGGCTACTGTGGCTATGATGGCGGAATCGGCCAAAAGTGAAGTTCATATCAATCCGGATACTACAACCTGCAACATAGACTCATTTTCCAAGTGTAATTTTGTGAAAGCTGTTACACTGGCTGGCTCGTACACTTGTACACCAAAAATGCATTAAAACTACTGTATTTCGATAAATAACTTCAGTTCAACTATCCACTTTTCACTTTTTCACCGAAATGGCAAGGACGAACACGATTTGAGAGAAATGCTTAGCGATCGACGCCAGTCACACCACTTTATGATACAAGTTTCTTCCTGCTCCCCTGTGGCTTACTTTGCCGGGCATTTATTTTCACTATGGAAAACCTTCGAACTTTTTCACCGAAGGATTCATTCCAATCACACGCCCGTAAAAGTTCTATAATTCACGAAATTTTATGAAATTTCCTCAACGACCCCGCAAAATTGAGAATGTAAAAAAAATTCCATCCTTCGTACTGAGAAAAAAGCTTGTGCGCATCAATGTGTGCGCGATGCTCGACGTAAAAATACGGTTCCTTTGATTGTGTTGTTTTCGCTGAACTGTGAGCAAATGTGCTGTCAAAAGAAATTGTGTTTATATGTTTATGCTAAATTTTGATGATGGCGAACAATGCATTTTAAAGAAAATTGATATATTTCATCTTGCTGAAGGAATGGAGGGAGATGCCCGTAGTTCTTTATATTCTAGTTAAGCACTTTATAATAGCGTTGATGTGTTGTATTTTAACCACTCACTATATAACAGTGAGTCGTAAGTTGTGAGACAAATCTGAAAACTGATTGCGACCGAAATGAAAACGATACGACGAATTGAGAATACGGCAAGATGCAATTTCATTGCATTAGTTCCAAAAAGACAATCAAGATTTATCAAAATCTTATAGTACAATGCGAAAATCGTTTTGGGAAAGAATTGTTTGGCATCGGTTTGTATCAGCATCATTCACTGCAATACTGGGGAAAATTGCAGGTTTTCACTGATCAAAGCTTAATACGATGGCCCATCACCCTATTCAATATAATGCAATTGCAACACTAAATCTTCATAATATAATTTTCAAACATTTTAACGAATCTTGGACACAAAAATCAGAAGTTTATCTAAATCTTTTCACACTTACTTGCAATTTCATAACCCAAACGAATAACTTGGCACGTTGATCATGCTCTACAGTACGACTTCTAACAAATCCTTCAATCTGTCATCTCACCGGAGAAAGGGTTTGCATCGAACAATACGCGCTGTCTCCCATTCTCCCTCTTTTCCACAACGAAAAGCGCTTATGTCATCGACAGGCAGAACCGGCATCACATTTCGAGTGGAGCAAGGTGATTGAGCAGAAAATTTCACCTTCCCTAGCGGGAAATAAACGATGGAAAAGTCTCTGGAAAGTAATTAACACGGTGGGACGTTTTTCTCCCCGCTGGCATAGAATGCCAATCACGATGAGATGGTCGACTTTTACCATCCGGATTCGAAAAAAAAAAACTCTTTCTATGAGAGTGACAGCCCGTGGTGCTTTACCTATTCAGGTTTTTTTTTTGTCGCGGATTCAACGTTGGAAAGGTAGCTACTCAAGTCCACAAACTCGTCAATTGAGTTGTACGTTCTTTAGCCCTACATACGCACTCCAACACAGTGAGCAAACATTTGATATACCTACCTGCGTCTGTTTTACCGTAAGCCAGCAGCACCAAATTCAAATTATGCTCCACTCGAAAAATCAAGCGACTGTTGAAATTAAATATTTCCGCGGTCGTAAGCATTGTTTACCGGGGGACCCTTTTCCAAACGGGAAGTGCATATGTAATTTGTTTGTACAATTTTTTTTGCCAGTGCGTTACACGCATTGGAACTGTATTTGAATAATGTGATTCAACAGAACAATTCAAATTGTTTAATTATTTAGGATCGAAATTTTTGTTCAAACGTTGTAAAAGGGGGGTGACAGTGAAGAGAGGGGTTTTTGATGGACACAAAAGACTGCATTAAAACAATGGGGCTCGAAATGATAATTTCAATAACTTCAGTGCTTCCCAATTCGAATTGCGCGACACGAGAAGGGATTTGGGTCGATGTGTGCGGTTTGTTCCAGAGGTGTAATTTCGTGTTTTCTGGGGAAGGGTCTGATTATCGCACAGATGAGGGTTTTCCGAGTTTAATTCGACATGCCACAAGCTCATACGTCATTTCGATGGGAGAGGTCAATTCGACACGGGATGGCCGGTTTTATCATGATAAATCACGGAACCAAGTGGTGTCGTTGTGGTCCCCATATGGCGGTGAGTGGCTGGGTCAGGCGACAGAAACCAAACATTCAATTGACTGTTTGGTAGGAACTGCGAAAAGTACCTTGTAGTGAATTTTGATTTTGTACTGATCAATTGTGATTGATGATTTCCGGTAATTTCTGGAGTAGTTACAATGAACTCTTATGCAATTCAATTGACTAAATGTGGCAAAACTGCAAAAAAGGAATGCGCGGGATTTTCAGGGAATTTCTTAACGAAGTCTTAAAAATTCAACAATTTTTTATGGATATCAGTGGATATCCTTCCAGTATATTTTTTTAAAATAAATTTCTCTAAGTACCTTTCCTCCTCCAGAAATTTTCCGAGATTTTTTTTCAAGGGCATTGCATATAAAAAACAATTTTATGAATCGATCCAAACATTCTTGCAAAGATTCCATCAAAAACAAACCTTAAATTTCATCAAGATAGATTTTTAATTGTTTTTTTTTTTTAATTCATCTAAGAAATAACACCGACATATACATCAAGAAATTTCATCAGTCTTGGTAGTTATTAATAAATTGCATACTAACTTCCCGGAATTATTCTAGGACAACTTTTAATAAACGTTCACCATAATTTTAAATTAATTTTGCCTTCAAAATTCTTCAAAATACAGTCAAATCTCCCTGACTCGATATTGAAGGGACCATCGAGTTTAGGAAGTATCGAGTTGTGGAACATAGAATCAGTGCAAAAAGTGATCCAAGGGACCATCGAGGTAGCCATGAAAACCAACGTTTACTATGATTCTCTCACTTGATGTCGAGATACGAAATATCGAGTAAGGGAGAGTTAACTGTATTTCTTTTGTAAAGGATGAAATGAATCTTCATGTAACATTAGTAGCTGAACAACAGTTTATTCAGTTGGACTCTGCTTGAGAGTGATTTGTTGGGATCCTTAATCCTAAATCATTGATACTTGAATAATTTGGTTTGCCTGTAATTTTAATTTTTAAACTAATGTTCGAAGGTTTTCTTCGAGGATTTGTTTGAGTTAAAATTAAGAATCCTCCAGGATATTTCAAAATCCAGGCAATTCTTCCACTCATTCCTTCAGGGGTTCCTCCAATTACCGTAAAATCGGGTGTAATTGATCAGAAGGGTGAAATTGATCATTGTATCGCACGATTTTATTTATTCCTAATGGAGCACAAACATCAATGTAACCTGCAGTAAATGAACGTTATTTGTCGTAACTATTGTCGAATTATGTGTTGTGTAGTTTTTTGTGTTAAAGAATGTTTATGTAAATGTAAATTTCAAAATCATGTACGCCGCAGTGTTGACAAACATCCATGAACTTCTAGTTCTAAACAAGGATTTGAACATGGTATAACCTGAAGGAATCTATGACAAAAGGTCGAAAGACAGAAGGTCGAAAGGACAAAAGGTCGAAGAACAAAAAAGAAGGGACAAAAGGTCGAAAATATTTTTCAAAGAAGGAAAAATTTCCCACCATGCAAATCGTTTTCGACCTTTTGTCCTTTCGACCTTTTGTCTTTCGACCTTTTGTCCATAAACCAACCTGAAGGTTTGTAAGGATGCTTAAGATATATCCCCAAACCAGATTTCATCACCAAAACTCGTTCGAATTAGATTATTTGGTTGAAATGATTGAATTTCTGTTAGATAGCATTGAATTCCTAAGGTAATTGAATACATTTAGGTGTTTTCCGCGTAATTCTTGAAATTCAACTATTCATTATTTATATAAATATTGCATTGTTAAGAATTTGACAAGCATATTCGGATTCAGGGAGCTCAAATTTATCATGTAGAATTGTTTTGAAAACTAACCATAATGGCATTGACAAGTGATCAATTTCACCCCGAAATGAGATCCCCTGATTTTTTATTTTAGAGATATTTGTTAACACTAAAATGACATTTGTTAAAAAATTTCGGTACATGAGTCGATGAGGCTCACCTTCGTACTTGTTTTCCTGCATTTTGTTGTTTGGCATTGTCAACATTATAGAAAACAGACTAGAAAAACCGTGAAAAATTATCAATTTCTTTCGAAATTACGGTATTCCTCCAGGTGTTGTTCTGGATATTTTTCCAGGAATTTCTCCGCATTTTCCTCCGAGAATGCAAGAGTTTTCTTTAGGGAGTTTTTCAGGATTTCTTCTAAAGTTTCATAAAAAAATCCACCAGGATAAGTTAAGAAGATCTATATGAAGGAATTCCTGGAGGAGTTTCCTGAGGAATATTTTGAGGATGTTCTGGATGAATTCCTAGTTGACTCGCTTGAAGGATTCATTCAAGAATATCTACGGGAGTTTCTTCACGGATTTCTACAGGATTTTCCGGAAGAATGTTTGAAGGAATTCGTTAAGAGTGTTATGATTGAATCCTTGAAGGAACTCCTGAATAAATCCCTGAAGAAACTCTTGGATAAATCCCTGAAAGAATTCGTGGTGAAATCCATGTAGGAGCTCCTGAAGGATTCTATGAAGAAACCCCCGAAAGAACTCCTGGAATAAATCCTAAAGAAATTTCAGGAGGAATCTCTGAAGGCACTCCTAGAAGAACACCTGGAAGAATTTATAAAGTATAATACCTGGAGGAACTCGTGAAGGAATCTTTTAAAGGACACCAGGAGGAATTCCTGGAAGGACTTCTTGAGAAACTCCTTGAGGAATATTTGAAGTAGTATTTGGAGAAATACCTGGAGGAACTCCTGAAGGAATTCCCGAAGAAACTCCTGGAGTAATTCCTAAAAAAAATCCAGGTGGTATAACTAAAGAAACTTATGGATGAACTATTGGAGATACTCTTGGAGGATTTCCTGAAGGAACCCATGGAAAAAATCCTGCAGGAACATCTGAAAAAATTCCCGAAAAAACTCCTGGTAGAGTTATTTGAGAAACTCCTAGAATTATTACTGAAGGAACTCCTGGAGGATTTCCTGGAGAAATTCCTGAAACAACTCTTGGAAGAATTCCCGAATCAACTTCTGTAGGAATTACTGTAGAAACTTCTGGAGGAATTATTTAAGGAACACTTGGAGGTACTACTGAAAGAACTCCTGGAGGTATTCCTGGGGGAACTCCTGGAGGATTTCTTGATGAATCTTTTGGAAGTATTCTTGAAGGGACTCCTGTTAGTAATTCCTGAAGTAACTGCTGAAGGAATTTCTTAAGGAACTCCTGGAAGAACTCCGTAGGAATCTCTAGCGAAAGAAAGAACTCCAGGGTGAATTCCAGAAGGAACTATTGGAGAAATTCCTGCAAAAACTCCTGGAAGAACTCCTGAAGGAATTCCTGGAGGAACTCTTGGAGGATATCCTGAAGGAACTCCTGAAGAAACTTCTGGAGGAATTCCTGCAGGAACTCGTAGAGATATTCCTGAAAGAATTCCTCAAGGCACTCCTGGATCCTGGAAGAATTCCTGGAGAAGTATTTGGAGGAAATTCTGGAGGAACTCCTGGAGAAACTTCTGGAGGAATACCTGGAAAAATTCCTGAAGGAATTGCTGGAAGCCAAATCTGGAGGAATTTCGGATGTAATCTCTGGAGAAACTCCTAGACGAATTCCTGAAGGAACTTCTGGATGAATTTCTACTCGAGGAATTCTTGGAGGAATTCCTGAAGGAATATTTGAAGGAATACCTAGAAGAAACCTAAAGAAATATTTAAAGAAAATCCTAGAGGAATACCTGGAGGAACTCTTGAAGGAACACCTGAAGGAATTCTTGAAGAAATCCTGGAAGAATACCTGAAGGACCTCTGGGAGGAATTCCTGAAAAACTTCTGAAGGAAGTCCTGAAGGAACACTTGAAAAACAACCTGCAGGAACATCTGAAGATATTGCTTGAGGGAACTCCTGGGAGAATTCCTTGAGGAACTCCTAGAATTATTACTGAAGGAACTCCTGGAGGAATTCCTGAAAAAATCTTGAAAGAACTCTTGGAAGAATTCCCGAATTAACTTCTGAAGGAATTACTGTAGAAACTTTTGGACAAATTCTTTAAGGAACTCTTGGAGGTGCTACTGAAAGAACTCCTCGAGGAAATCCTGGGGATACTCCTGGAAGAATTCTTGACAGAAATTTTGGAAGTATTCTTGAAGAAAACTCCTGGAGTAATTCCTGAAGTAACTGCTCGAGGAATTTCTGGAGGGACTCCTGGAGGAATTCCTGGGAGAAACTCCTAATGGATGTTTCTGGGGGAATTACTGAAGGAACTCTTAGAGAAACTTCTGAATAAACTCCTGGAGGAATTCCTGAAACGAATTTCTGGATGAATTCTACTCGAGGAATTCTTGGAGGAATTCTTGAAGGAGCTCCTGGAGGAATATTCGGAGGAATTCCTAAAGGAATATTTGGAAGAATACCAAGAAGAATACCTGAAGGAATATTTAGAGAATATCCTAGAGGAATACCTGGAGGAACTCCTGAAGGAACACCTGGAGGAACTCCTATTAAAATTCCTGAAGGAACGCCTGGAGAAATTTCTGAAGGAACTCATAGAGGAATTCCTGAGGAAATTCCTGGAGGAAAATTTGAGGAATTCTGAAGGAATACTTGGAATTCTTGGAGAAATTCCTGCAAAAACTCCTGGAGTAACTCCTGGGAAGAAGTCCTGAAGGAATTCCTGGAGGAACTCTTGGAGGATATCCTGAGGAACTCCTGAAAGGAACTCGTAGAGATATTCCTGAAAGAATTCCTCGAGGAACTCCTAGAACCTGGAGGAACTCCTGGATGAATTCCTGGAGAAATATTTGGAGGAAACTCCTTGAGTAAATTCTGGAGGAATACCTGGAAAATTCCTGGTTCAATTCTGTAAGGAACTATAAGAGAAATTCCTGCGAAGAAAATCTGGAGGAACTTCGGGTGTAATCTCCGGGAGAAACTCCTATACAAATTTCTGAAGGAAACTTCTGGATGAATTCTACTTGAGGTATTCTTGAAGGAGTTCTGGACGATCTTCTGGGAGGAATATTGGAGGAATTCCTAAAGGAATATTTGAAGGGAATACCTAGAAGAATACCTGAAGGAATATTTTAGAGAGTTCTAGAGGAATACTTGTAGGAACTCCTGAAGGCAACACCTGGAGGAAATTCCTGAAGGAACTACTATTAAATGCCTGAAGGAGCTCCTGGAGAAAATTCCTAAGGTAGAGAAATTTATGTAGGAAAATCTGGAGGAATATGTTGAGAAAATACTTGAAGGAATACTTGCAGTAATACCTGGATGGAACCCTGGAGTAATCGCTAAAGAATTTCCTGGCGGTACCTGGAGGAACATCTGTAGAATCTTCGTGTAGTAATTCCTGGAAAAACTCCTGGAGGAATTCCTGGAAACTCTTTGAAGGCATTCCTGGAAAAATATTTGGATGAATTTTAGGAGGAATTTTTTGGAGGAATACCAGAGAAAATTGTGGAGTAATCACTTCAGAAACTCTGGAAGAAATCCGTGAAAAAAATCCTTAAGGAAATCTTGGAGGAATATTCGAAGGTATTCCTGGAGGAATACCTAAAGCAACTCCTTGAGGTATACCCACAGAAACTCCTAGAGCAACCCCTGGAGAAACTCCTGGTGTAATTTTAGGAACTACTTGAGAAATATTTGGAAGAATTCTTGGAGGATTTCTTGTAGTAATCCTTGGGGAAACTACTTAAGGAGAATTTGGAGTACTCCTGGAGTAATGCATGTTGGTGGATGCGCGAAATTAGATTCAGTA
>NW_018736220.1:0-24177 GCF_002204515.2 Aedes aegypti | reverse complement strand
AAAAAACATCCGGTTTTTGTTCGAAAAATATACCGTAAAATTGGGGTGAAGTTGATCACTTTTTCGAGCGATCTCTGTTCTGTAACTTTTCTAGTTCGAGGGGAATGGCATGTTATCAAGGAGCGAAATCCAAATATTTTAAAACATTACGTCACCCAATACTATTGCGTTGGATATCTATTTCAAATTATTACAAAAAAAAAAAACGGGAATAAAAAATTTTTTTTTTTTTTTCCGGGGAAAAACCAAAGGGGGGACGCATTTGCTTCACTTAATAACAAAATCATTTATTTTTAAAATTCTCAAAAATTGAATGTTTTTTGATCCGGTGGGTGAAGTTTGCAATCAATTATTTGCCGATAAGATTTCCTAAAATAAAGAGACATGCTCTATTCACTTAAATTAGGTGGTTCACTGAATTCTTGTGATCAATCCTCAATAAAAGCTTACAACTCTCAAATGATATATCGGTTCAATTTTTAATGAATGGTTGGAAATAACAGAACACATCACATTAAACGCCATAAGGTTATGCAATTTTTCTTTGAATATTAGCATACTCGCGCTGCAAAAAAGTTTACATTTTTTACCAGAAAATGGATTTGCTTTATCCACAATGCAAATTCAAAACTGGATTTTACAGAATATATCTGCAATATTGTTAAGAAATAGTTATTTTAAATGTAGTATTATATTACCTTGTCATAGTCGAAATTGTTTGGCGAGAAGAACCCTTCAACAGTTAATTCAAACATTCAATAAAAAATCTGTTTTTCCATTGGTTACAATTATCTTGAATGTCAAACCGAACTTTGGGAACATTTCAAGGAGCAGCCATCAGGTAATACGACGTCACACAAATTGGCCAAATTGAAAACGAATCATAGATCTCTTGTCAGTTTATACTGTGGGTACCTGTTGAAATGATCAACTTCTCCCCACTTGATCAACTACACCCCGAAATTACGGTACTATTTTAGTTATTATTTCCAAAAAAAAGTGCGATTTATGCTTAATTCAATGTCGACACTTGAATATTAATCGATGTCTGATAGAAAATATTATTTTAATTACATATTTCACACAGACTTATACTGATATTTGTTATGCCATGTTTTTTTAACTAAAAAACCTTTCATAGGTAAATTTATCTATAAAGCTGTTATTTTATGAACAAAAACCTAAATCTATGCTTTCTGCAAATAACATTTCTCTAATAGGTTTCAACTGCAATAATGCTATGACAGTTAGGTTTGAGTTGTCGACTTTCATGATGTCTTAAATTACCCATTATCAAAGTTACAGAAAACGAAAATTTACTATGTCGATTTTATTATATATTATCGGCCATTCAAAATGAACCGCATTTTACCAATACTTCAAAAAGCTAGATATCAGTTCTTTTGTTTCTTACTTACTTTACTTTACTTTCTGCTGGCTCTATGGCCTTCAAGACATGACCTGCGCCACAATGTTACGCCAATTAACTCGATCCATTTGGCTGCTTAACCCCTCCAGTTTTCTCGATCGCCCCACTTTTTCAAGATCCTGCTCCACTTGATTCAAACCACCTATCTTCGTTTTGCGCTCCCCTTCGCCTTGTACCGCGCCGATTTGAGGTGAACACCATTTTTGCGGGATTGTTGTCCGGCCATTCTCCACAACGATTATCCCGCTCATTCGCTACCCTTTCCAGCTTTGGGCCACCTTCTGGATACTGGGTCATCGTTAGAGTTGCGCAAGCTTTTCGCTTGCTTCATCCTTCTCCTCCATACGCCGTTTCTCACATACTCCGCCGAAGATCGTCCTAAGCATCACGTCGTTTCAAAACTCCTAGCGCTTTGAGGTCCTCTTCGAGCATTTGTCACGTTCTCATGCCCGTAGAGACTACCGGTTCTTATCGCGTCTTGTTACATGGTACACTTAGTTACGGAGGTGTAGTTACCAGACCGCAAGGTTCTTGTTGGAGTCCGTAGTTAAGGCACGACTTCCGCGATGATACGTCTTCGGAATTTCTCTGCGCCAGTTGTTATTCCGACATTATCAATGATCCGAGCGCTTAGACAAAAAAATTTTTTTCTTTTTCGGGGGGGTTTTTTTCCACCACCTCGAACTCATCCCCGTCAGATCGTTTCAAACGCGTCTTGCTATCGAGCTCTATTCGCGCTCTGTTCCTCAGCCAGCAGATATTTCGTCTTCGAACGTATTAACATTCAATCCAAACCGTATCTTGCTTCACTTTCAGCCTGGATATACTGTTCAGAAACCCACCTGGAAACGTTCTTCGACAATGTCCACGTCGTCAGCAAAGCAGATGAACTGGCTGGATTTATTGAAGATCGTGCCCCGCATGGTGAAGCCCGCCCGTTCATAACACCTCCTCTTTTAGTACATATTGAACAGAGGCAGGAAAGACCATTTTCGCCTTGTCTCGAAGTCCTTTTGCATGTTTCAAACAGCGTCCGATAATGCAAACCCGATATCTTCACACAGCATCGTTGCTTTTGATCAGTCTTAGTCAGGTTTCCCGGGAAAACCATTCTCGTCCATAGGGCCGCCTTTGAAATCGGATGAATTAGGTTTTTGGTGCGTAGGGACTTGATATTTCGCGACACTTTTGAAGGATCTGCCGCAACATAAAGATTTGGTCTGTCGTCGATCGCCCTCCACAAAACCGGCTTGATTTAACTTCCCACAAATCTGCTTTGCCAGTGGGCGATAGACGGCGGAAGATGATCTGCGAAAGCAATTTATTAGGCTGCGTTAAGAATGAGTGGATTCACTCGATAGTTTCTCCACTTTTCTAACTTTGTTCACCTTTTTTATATTGGGTATATTATTCTCCTCCGGTAGCGTTCTGTTATCCCAGATTCCTGGCTATCAATCGGTGCAGACAAGTGACCATTTTAATTTATGTCCAGGGACCATTTATTAAGTTCCTCCAATACCATCTTTCCAGCTTGCTTTGTTGTTCTTTGAGCTGTTTGATTAGCATCCTAAAACTTCACCTATTGTGGGAAGAGTTTGGCACGTCCTCCCTCATCCGCGGCCGTAACTGATGAAGCCATTCCTCCTGCTGTCTTGATCTTACCTCCTCTGCGCCGTTTAGGTGTTTCACGTAGTGCTGCTTCCACCTTCAATCACCTCACGTTTCGTCCGTCAGATACCTCCACCTTTATCCCGGCACATTTCGGCTCGCGGCACAAAGCCTTTGCGGGATTTGCATTGAAGTTTCTTGTAGAACTTACACGTGTCTTGAGAACGATACAGCTGCTCCCATCGACCCAACTTCTTTCCAGGCGGCGTTTTTTTATCCCGGAATAGATGGGTTTGCTGTCTTCGCTTCGTTTGTATTCGTTCCACTTTTTGACGGGTTTGCCTTTGCTGCCCAGCATCATCGCCCGCGCTGGCATTCTTTCTCGTCCAAACCGTCCGACACTCAACGTCGAACCAACCTGTGACGTCCGATCGATTCCTTCCCACCGAACCCAACGGACATCCGAGCTGCGTGATGTATATCAATGGTTGCTTTTAAGATACTCTCACAGCTTCCTCCAAGAGAGGGCTCTCGGTGAGCTCTCCCTCTTCGGCAACGCAGCAGGCTTTGCGAGCAATCATTTTCGCTTCGGTTAGCTTGATAACGTTCCAGTTGTTACCAGTGGCGGGCCGGTCGAACGCACATGTTGTTAAGCATATCGTGCATAGTCGTTGCGCGCATAGCTTTTAACCAGTGCACTAGGTAGTGGTCCGATCGATGTGTAAGATGTCTTCCCTCTAACATCAAAACGTGCCGTCGATTTGCGATCAGTTTGTTGGGGGTTATCTCCAGGTGACCGACATATGGGGAAGGACTGCTGTGCTTGGAAGTATAGAGCGTTACACTTTTCTATATGCCTTACCATGGTTTTTGGAAAGCGGGCGACAATCAGATCACCTCTAAGGCAATGGAGTTTTTCGTTCGCTAAGACTGGGAGCGCGTGAACTCTATAATCTTGTCTAAATTCCTCCATCCTGCGCCACCTGAGCGTTGAATCTCGATTACACGAATTATCTAATCATATGTGCTGGCGCCGTCTCGCTATTTCACACGTTCCAGCTGCGCGTAGAAGCGTCCTTATGAAGTAATCGTCACTTGCTAGGTGAGTGTGCTGTGCTACGTATGATTGTATGCTTGTATTGAGGAGAACACGTGCCTTATTGAATCCTTCAACTGTCAGTTCTTCGATCGTACAATTGCCACCACCATCAACAGCGCCTCTGCACTTTCGCCCATCCACCGATAAAAAGCTGTGCCCAGCTCATGTTCTGTTGCCCGAGGCTCTCTGGTAGATTGTATAACCAATCCCATATACGCTTATTACGACCCTTCCACGAAAACCTCCCTGCAGCGCTACGATGTCGAACTTGTGCGGACGCCTTCTAAAATTCCGAAGAAATGCAAGGCGGTACTTGATCCCAAATATTTGAGAGACAACAGTTCCATGATCCGAGTTTTAAGACTGTTTAATCCGTTTTCGATGCCTTGATGTCTATGCCGATTTATTCTGCGTACGAATTTACATTGTAGCTTCTGTTACTGATGGTTGTTTACGGCTGGCTTGTAAGAGGCCTGCACCAACCCCATGTCTCGCCGGAGGATCATTCGTCGCACATTACTGTTAGAGTCCCACGCTGGCACTAGACCGATGATCAGCCGGTTCCTAACATGGAGAACAGAACGCTGTTTTGAGCCGCCCCTGACGATGGAGAATTCTGGCTTAGGACGTTGGACCAGAGCAAATCTCGACAACTAAAAGGATACGTCAATCTTGTCCAATTAAGCGGCATACCATTGTTTTAAAAACTCTAAATTGAATAGCAGATAAGAAGGAGTCTAACCTACTATGAATAGTATATGACTTGCACTATACCATGTTATAGTAGGTGCTCAACATTAATATAATTCTCGAATTCAGCCCTTGAGGCTATCGAAAAACATTCGTATTGATTACAACATAGTCTTTTATACATTTTTATAATTCAAAAACAAATTCTAAACAATATACTTTTTATTCAATTTTTTTTTGTTGATAAAAAACAGCGGAGAATACAATATGTTGACCATCTGAAATTCGGAAACGTTGAAAAAATTCGTGGACGCGTCATGAGCAAAATTGTAAAGTGACCAGACAAACGGAAACAGTTACCTGTTATAACATTTTCAAACATTGAAATTTTAAAACTAGACGACTTTGTTTCGTTATCCTACTGCACTACACATCACCCAAGTCGTTACGCGATACGGCACTTACGAAAAATCTCCCTTGATTTCTTATCGACCTAGCATCATAGACTAGATATAATAGCCACAAGAGACCATATGAGGTTTCCCGGCAACTATCGTACGTCTACCGAATGCCTTGAGTTCCGCTAGGGGCCTCCAGTGTGGAATCAACTATTAATCTGAATTCTTGGTTATCTATCATATTCGTGCGACGGCTTAATTCATATTTTAGCATACTTAGCATTTAGATGCAAATTGACTATAGTTTTAAACGCGACAGTATACATATCCTCGGAATGAGCCATCACAACGGATCAATATCACGGTGGCTATGTGGACCGGTGTGACAGTATCGCAAAGCGTCAATTTGTATCAGAAAACCTTGTAATCTACTCACTAATCGTTAGCGACGGCCGCTCAAAATTCACATGATTTTTTAATCCTCGGATGAACACCATAGATTAATATAATGCCCCAAAGACCAATCATGGGAGTTCTAGTCGACCACATCCGAATACGCCGGAATCGGCTTACGTGGTGTGGCTCTCATGTGCGCAGACAAACTATTCGTAAATCTTACGTTTCTATCTAATATCGTGCGAAGAGGCTCAAAATTTATCGATATTCAATCAATGGGCATCATATGCTATATTGGCCAGTGGAATCCATATGCACGTCATGGCCGAGCAATTCCGGATTACCGGAAACGGTTCCGGAGGGCCTCAGTAGGAACACTTATATCGTAATCCTACTCAATATACGTCCGACGGTAGCCTCAAATTCCTGATTTTTTATCTGGAACATCAATAGATATTAGATACCAAAGAGCCAATATGAAGTTCCGGCCACATCCGTGATACCCCCGGAAATGTTACGCAGGGCCTCATGGGACACTTATCTGTAACTCTTTACTCACTCATATTCGTGCGACTGGCTTAAAATTCATCGAAAAATCTTATATCGAATTCTAACGTAGACATAATATATTTAGAATATGCCAAATACACTACCAATATGTGGGGTTGCTATGGCACATTCGACGATACCCTGGAATCAGGTTCGGAAGGGCCTCAGTGGGGACAACTTTTGTAATCCTATCTCACTCATAATCGTGCGTACGGCCTCAAAATTTTCCATATGATATTTATATCCGGAAACAATACATAGACTATAATGCCTAAAGACCAATATGCAGTCTGGCCACATGCTCCGGACTATCTCCGCCGAAATCGGTTTGTGTGGGGCTCAGTGGGACATTTTTGTAATCTTCATTCACTCATATTCGTGTGACGGCTCAAATTCCTGATTTTTTATCCGAACATCATAAAAGTTTATTACTGAAGGGCTGCTGGGGCATATTTGGAGGAACCACTGAGAAATCCATGGAGGTATTCCAGGATGAATCCACTGTAGATTTGATAAAAAAAGGCCTTGGAATCGTCCTCGAAGAATCCATGGAGATATTTCAGTTAGACGTTCTAGGTGAAATCTCTGGAAGAATCCATGAGGAGATTTTCCAAATGGAAATAATGTAGGGATTTTTATTATTTTAATTCCTTGCAAGAATTGTTAGGATATTTCTTGACGAAATTCCTGCAGGAATTCATGAGAGAATCTCTGGAATTTTTGGAGCATAGAACGAATCTCTCGAGAAATCCTTGCAGGGTTACTCGAGAAATCCTGGTGTCATGTAGCGCATTTTCCTTTTGGTAACCCTTGAACAATTCCTGGATGAAATTCTTGAAAAATCCCTTGAGAAATTCGTGAGTGGGTAGAGCATCTGGAAGAATTCCTGTTGGAATCCCTGTAAAATCCCTGGAGCGATTCGTGGAAGGATCCCGGAAGAAATCTTTCGGAACAATTCCTGGACGATCTCGAGAGGACTACTTGGGGATATCTTTGTATGTATTCCGTGGAGAAAATCCCCGAAAGAAACACTGTAGAAATCACTAGAGAAATATCTTGAGTAATCCTAAAAGAAATGGTCCTAGTGTAACTGTATCCGGGCGTATCCGGAGTGGCCAGAACCTCATATTGGTCTTTGGCATTATATCTATGATGTTCCAGATAAAAAATCAGGAATTTTGAGCCGTCGCACGATATGAGTGAGTAGGATTACGAAAGTGTCCTAACTGAGGCCCTGCCGGAACCGATTCCGGGGTATCCGATGTGGCCAGACCTCATATTGGTGTTGGCATTATATCTATGACGTTCCGGATAAGAAATCAGGAATTTTGAGCCGTCGCACGGTAGTATTCTTTGAGTTTCAGAAAATGTCCTCTCTGGGTACATTCAGGAACCGGTGCCAGGTGACCGGGTATCGAAAATGGCCAGAATCAAAGGAACCAATGTTCATTCGACCTTCTGGCAGCTTTTTACTCATTAGAAAGTACACAATGAAATAATTTTTCTACCGCTAATCTTGAAAAAATCTAAGGGAACTATCACTTCCGGAACGAATATACCCCATTTGAATCCAGGAAATAACTCTTGGAACCAAGTGGCCAATCCCATTTCTTTCGGAACACAATAAATCTTGAGGAGTATGCGGTTTGTTTGACAACCAAAAGATCCAAAATTGATTAATAGGGTGATGTGCTAGTATCCATCGCTATTAGCATTGATCAGTGAGAGCTGCAATTTTTCCCAGGTATTGCAGTGAATGATGCTGATACCAAACCGATGCCGAACCAATTATTTCTCAAAACGCTTTAGCATTGTACAATAACATTTGATAAATCTGATCTGTTTTTTTGGAAATAATGCCAAGAAAATGCATCTATTCGTATTCTCAATCGCTCGTATCGTTTTCAACTCCGTTCGCAATCAGTTTCCAGAATTCGTCCCAAAACTTACGGCTCACTGTTGATGTATTGCAGTGATTAAAACACAAATTATATCAACGCTATAATAAAATGTTTTACTAGAATATATAGATCTTACGGGCATCTCCCTCATTCCTTCAGCATGATGGAAAATATTACTAATTTCTTTAAAATCATTGTTTGTCATTTCAAAAAAAAAATTTTTTTTTTTTCAAAAAAAGGGGGGTGCCCCCCAAAAAAAAACCCCATAAATTGGTTGGTGGCATGGCCCGCGAAAATTAGATTTCAGTATATCACATAATCACATTTCAATTAGTAATATTAACGTGCAACATAAACTAAAAACAAAACTGTAAACATTGACAGAAATGCTTTCGCATCAATTTCAATCATTTCAAGTTACACGAATATATAAAACAGTTTGCCGATATTATATTTCAGTCGTTTTCAATAGTAGAGTTTACACGCAATCGAATAACGAAGGAAGCTCATAAAATCTCAATAGCGTAAATCATTACTTAGACTTTCGAACGGTCGTGAATATTATGCGATAACAACGAGATGAATGAAATGATTGTTTAAGCAGCCTAGCACACTTGCGATAAACAAAGGCGACGGGCCTAATGCTTGATAAACATAGGCCGACGGGCTTGAAGCGTATGGCTATAAACTGAAAAAGAAAACATAATCATGTTTCAATAGGAATTTTCTGATGCGCGTCTCCGATAGTTTGCATATATGGAAATGTTAGCAGATTCAAGGTCAAGATGAAGATATGCGCAATTTGATAAGAGTTAATAAAAACTTAATATTGCACACGAATAAAGATGATTTTCCATCGACCAACCATGGATAGTTTCATTCTTGAAATCGAAAAAGACCATCGGCATGGAACGATCCATATTCCAAGAAGTCGGAAGAAATATCAGTGGAGTAAAGTGAAATGTAGTGAAGTTGTGCTGTGCAAAAATAATTTCAAAACTTAGAAGATATGCCTGGGATTGAAAAGTGATCTTTTTATGGAGAGGATCGCGGTAGAGGAATTTCTTCGGTTTCCAGACGATTAGGCAGCCAAGTTATGACGGAGGACTTTCCACAAGCAAGGCGTAAGACAACCAGGACAGGTAATTACAGCCGAGAGGATATATGAGGTATGGGCTTGATTGTAAAAAACCAGAAGACAAAACTGAACCTTGTTGACCGATAAGGTGAGTGATTTTGATAATTTGAAGTGATTTAAAAAACTGATAAAAACATTAAAATCAAAATGGGGAAACCACAATCTAAAGAGGAAAATGAAAGTGGACAGCAAGCTAGTCTCGATTATAGAAAACCAAAATTCACATACAGAGTTACATCAAGATCATGCTTTTAAACTATCAATTTTGATCGGTTTGCTGATTCTTATTTTAGTTATGTTTATAATCAAATTTTTAAGAAATTTAATTCGAAAAGACGCAGAGAGAGCAGTTCGTGTAGCCGGAAAACTTAACTGAAAGTGGTTTAAAACATTTTATAATCATGAATAATGAGGAAAAAACAATTTTTGTGAATAATTTAAAAAAAGGTTTCCCATAAAATCATCAAGTGAAGTGCATCAAGAAAATAAAAGAGACTATTGAGTTTTGGACTGGAGAAAGAAAGCTTCGTTGTTGATAATAGGCTAACAGGAAAGGAATATGAAATCCCGTTAAAAGATACGCACATCTTATTACAAGTATGGTCATGGTTGTCCAATTGAAGTATGTGTTCCAAGATGCCGATGTGAAAAAAAAGAAAACTAATTATTGACTGAAAGCTAATTAATAAAGAGATGTATGGAAGAATTGTTTCAAATTCATGATAGTATATTGCAGTTACATAGCAATATAAAAAAGAATCGTAATATAACTAAATCAACAAAGAAAAAGAAGATAAAGGGAATTATTAGTTCTTAAAATAAAATTCAAATCAATTTTAATTGAAAGTAAATATAATTATACTGCAAAGTGATTAAATGCTTTAGTTGATCGTTATAAAAAAGTTGAAAGTAATTGCCAATGAAGCCATTAAGCTATTGAATGGTACAGAAGAAAGTGACTCAACCGGGTCTGAAGACAAATACGAGATGGCTGAGGAAAATAAACTCGATATTAGCTTAGCAAATTAAACTAGTAGATTCGTTTTGGATGGGGATACGACGAAATTATTGAATTTCATTGAGAATGTTAATTACTAAAAGGATTATTCCACAGATGTACCAGATAATGATATAATTAGTTTTATTAAAACTAGATTGATAGGTTCTGCACATGGATCAATTGAAGGCGTAAGAACTTTTAAAATGAAGTGTGTGATACGCTTAAATTGAAATTTGGGGTTAAAATCACACCAAAAAGCGATTGAAAAAGAAATGTTTGCTCTTAAACAAGGGAAGAAAACTATTTCGGAATTTGGGAAACGAATGAATGCTCTTGGCAGCCAAGCTTGCAGCAGCACATGTTTCCCAAGGAACATTTATTAACGAATCATCAGCTGCACCAATAGTACAACCAATTGCTGTGAATGCTTTTTTCCGCAGGTCTTCGTGATACTCAAACTCTTTCTTCATAAAAGCTAGAAACCCAACCAATTTTAACAAAAGCTATTTCAGATGCTTTAGAGGTAGCACCGATTCCAGCAGCTAGTACAGAAAATGCGCTATGGATTAATTCGAACAACAGACCTTTTAAAATTCGACATCATCATACCACAAAACCAAATATAACGGATTTAACCGTCAAAGAAAATTTTATTCCGATAATTTCAAAAGACCAAATTATAACCGCAGGTATAACTTCAATCGGACTTATAATTCCCAATTATTCAAATTTTCCACCCAATCGAATTTATAATTCCAATTATTCAAATCTTCCACCCAATCATACTTATCATTCCAATACTTCAAATTCATCATCTAGCGCTGCGAGAAATAACAATCGAAATGATTACCAGCAAATAAACAGAAGAAATCAAATTAATTTTGCCTATTCAGATCAACACATTGATCGTCAAAAATTCGAATAGACAAAACTTAAATCCAAATGAAATTGGTTTCTGAACCAAATTCCCTGGACTTATTTCGTGCTTTCAATGAATAATGCTATAAGGGCTACATTTATTTTGTATAACAAACATATTGATTTTATTATAGATAGTGGAGCTTCTTGTTGCATAATTGATTATACATGTATTTCCAAAATGGTTCCTATTGATGACAAAACCATCATCAATATTAGAGGAGTTAAACGGAGTCACCTCATCTGTAGGTAGTGTATATACATTTCTACATATGGTAAGTATATGTTTACCCTGGTAACAGTTCCATATTGTTACAACCTGTCCTACACAATCATGCTCGGGGTCTGCTGTGGAACTGATTTCTTGAATCAGTTATAGATTCTAAAAATTGATTTTTGAAACTTCTGTGTTTACAATTGATGTACCATAATCAAGAGTATGTTCGTACCCTTTAGAAAAAACTGATCCACAATGTTTGTAGATATACCCGCAAGAACATGAGATAGTCAACATTTTATTTCTACTCATGTAGACTAGCACTCGTTGTGTTAAACTTGGAGAGCAAGCCCAAATCCCCAATGTAATTTATTGCAAAACAACACCTTGCATTTCCAAAAAATGGGAGAATACCAGTTCATATAATGAATGTACTCAATTATTCGGTAACTTTAAAGAAATTTTCGCCTCAAGTTCGAAATTCAAATGATTACGAAATATATGAGCTCGGCCCAACACCACAATATGACGAGAACAGAATTAAAATTCTTTTATCAGAATTAAATCTCAATCATCTGAATGAGTCAGATCGAGAAATAATAACTAAAATTTGTATAAAATATTCTGATATATTTTGTTTAAAATCAGATTCACTAAGTACAACACCAATTTATAAACAAACCATTGGTTTAAAGTCTAACACTCAACCAATTTACACTAAACCGTATAGACTCCCTCACGCACAAAGGGAAGAAATTGAAAATCAAATTGATAGTATGCTCAAAAACAACATTATTGAAAAAGCGAATTCCGCATGGAATAGTCCAATTTTACTAGTACCGAAAAAATCTAACAATGATTCAAAAAAATGGCGACTTGTAATTGATTATAGGAAAGTAAACTCACAATTACAAGAAGATAAATTTCCACTACCAAATATAGATGATGTTATTGATTCATTAGCAGGAGCCAAGTATTTACTCATTTGGATCTTTCTCAAGGATACTATCAATGGTGAAGTTAAACAAGAAGACAGACCAATCCACGGCGTTCTCGACATCTACAGGACAGTATCAAATGACGAGGCTGCCAATGGGTTTAAAAAATAAGTCCTTCTGCTTTTCAAGGCTTATGACGGTTGCGATGTCTGGACTTAATTTGGAAAGATGCTTAGTGTATTTGGACGATTTAATCATTTTCGGTAAAAACATTTGACATGGACATAACAAAAATTAATTTCAATATTGAAAGATGCGAAAAGTTAATCTTAAATTGAACCCCTCTAAATGTAATTTCTTGAAAAAGGAATTGTTATATTAGGACATTTCATTTCAGCTGAAGGTATCAACCAGATCCTGCAAAAAATAGAGTGTATTAAACAATGGCCAGTACCGAAACACAGCTGACCAAGTAAAACGTTTTATAGCTTTTGCAAATTATTATAGGAAACACATACCACATTTTGCTGAAATTTGTGGTCCATTGAACTTATTAACCAGAAAGAATGTTCCATTCAAATGGACTGATGAATGTCAAAATTCATTTGACAAATTAAGAGAAAAATTTATCAACCCTCCTTTACTTGATTATCCTGATTTTTCATTTGATAATAAATTCATATTGCAAACAGATGCTTCTGGATTTGCTATTGGATCAGTTTTATCAAATAAAAATGGCAAGCCTATAGCGTATGCCAGTAAAGCATTAAACAAAGCAGAAATCAATTATGCAATAATCGAGAAAGAGCTTTTAGCTATAGTTTGGTCTATCAAACATTTCCGGCCATATCTTTATGGTAGGAAATTTGAAATTCATACTGATCATAAACCTTTAGTTTACTTATTTTCTATGAAAAACCCTTCCAGTAGGTTAACTAAATTTAGATTACTTTTAGAAGAATATGATTTGATATAATTATTGCAAGGAAAAACAGAACGCTATTGCTGATGCATTATCGCGAATATCAATTACCGACTTAAAGGAATTAAATAATAAAATAAGTAAGGATATTCTTGCAGTCACAAGAATGCAATCAACATAAAATGATCATAAATATGACTCAAAATCATTGAATGCCACAATGTTTTTGATGAAACATTATATAGAACTTATTATTGATAATACACTGAGAGACATAATAAATTAAGAAGAGGAAGCAAAATATTAATAAAAACCAGCTAAGTCATTACTTCAGCTACGGCGAATAATGAAAAGTCTGGAAAGAAACTTGTAAAAGAATAATATAAACGAGCTCGTATTGAAATTGAATGATAAAAGTGCACAAAAATTCTACAATGAAATCATTGAAAATGATCTATGGAAAGGCATGCCAAAATACATGTTATTAAAAATAACATTGAAATTATCAGAGATGAAAATAAGAAAAATTAATTATGAATGATTTCATATGCTTCCACTGCAGGACATGCAGGCATAAAAAGAACATTGAAGACTTTGAAGCAAAGATATTATTGGAAAAACATGCAAAGAGATGTTGAAAATTTTATCAAAACATGCAAATTATGTCAACAAAACAAATACATAAATCAACGCCAAAATTCCGATGACAATAACTTCTACCGCCACTAACTGCATTTGAAAAAAATATATTTAGATTTGGTTGGTCCTTTGATTCCAGATGAAACCGGGAATCAGTACATTCTCACAACACAATGCGAATTAACTAAGTTCATTACAGCTACCCCAATTAAAGACAAAGCTACTGAAACTGTAGCCAAGGCATTCGTTGAAAGTGGTAATTTTACAGTTCGGAGTTCCCCAAAGAAATAGCCACCGATCGAGGAACTGAATTCATGTCAAGTCTTTTTACAGAAATATGTAAATTATTGCAAATAAAGAAGATTAGTTCAACAGCTTACCATCATCAATCAATAGGAGCTTTGGAAAATTCACAACAAAGTCTAGGAAACTTTTTACGCCATACACTGTGGAAATAATCTATTTCAATGGTCGTCTTGGATCCCTTATTACAAATTTGCTTATAATACAACAGTTCATACGGAAACAAATAAAACTCCATTTGAATTAGTTTTTGGGAAATTGTGTTCATTACCATCAAACCTATATCAACCGGAAAAGATAGAACCATTGTATAACTTTGATGATTATTTGTAAAATGTTGAAATTCAAATTGCAGTTATTCTCAAAAAATGACCAAAAACAAATTGTTACGAAACAAACAAAAACGAACGGAGAAAATATAAATTGTAATTCGTTACCTATTATATATAAACCAGGACAATTAGTATTAATAAAAAAATGAAACTAATTCGAAGTTGGATAAAAAATATATTGGACCATTCCCAGTTATAAATGACAGAGATCCTATGTAGAAATTCGGGTCGGAAACAAAACAGATTTGGTTCATAAGCAAAGAATTAAACCATTTATAACAGAAGAACGTGTGGTGGATAAATTCAGAAACTGATTAACCAACTATTGTAAATCAGTGAAAAATTGTAAAACAGAAAACAGAACAAAAATAATGTATTGTAAAACGAAGAATTGTGAAATTATGTACAAAACCAAGTATTGTAAAATCATTGAACAATTGAAAAAAAAAAAAAACAAAAAAAAAATGTAAAACAAAGATTGTAAAATAATTTAAAAAAAAGATGGTTTTTTGTGCCGTTTTGAGAGAGTCTAGAAATGAATGAAAGGACAGCTCAATAGGCTTTTTCCATCTGAAATTTAAATGCAAAAGAAAAATGAGATAAAGTAAAAACTTACATCAATTGCCGCACGTATTTACAGCATTATAAAAAAAATAATGAACATATTTTTTTTTATTAAAATTAGTAAGGCGTGTGGTGGATGCGCGAAATTAAGATTCAGTAAATCACATTTCAATTAGTAATATTACGTGGCAACCATAAACTAAAACAAACTGTTAAACATTGACAGAAATGCTTTCGCATCATTTCAATCATTTCAAGTTACACGAATATATAAACAGTTTGCGCGATATTATATTTCAGTCGTTTTCAATAGTAGAGTTTACACCGCAATCGAATAACGAAGGAAGCTCATAAAATCTCAATAGCGTAAATCATTTACTTAGACTTTCGAACGGTCGTGAATATTATGCGATAACAACGAGATGAATGAAATGATTGTTTTAAGCAGCCTAGCACACTTGCGATAAACAAAGGCGACGGGCCAATGCTTGATAAACATAGGCCGACGGGCTTGAAGCGTATGGCTATAACTGAAAAGAAAACATAATCATGTTTCAATAGGAATTTTCTGATGCGCGTCTCCGATAGTTTGCCATATATGGAAATGTTAGCAGATCAAGGTCAAGATGAAGATATGCGCAATTGATAGAGTAATAAAACTAATCTGCACACGAATAAAGATGATTTTTCCATCGACAACCATGGAGTAGTTCATTCTGAAATCGAAAAACCATCGCAGATTGGATTTGGATTGGATTTGGATTGGATTTGGATTGGATTTGGATTGGATTGGATTGGATTTGGATTGGATTTGGATTGGATTTGGATTGGATTTGGATTGGATTTGGATTGGATTTGGATTGGATTTGGATTGGATTTGGATTGGATTTGGATTGGATTTGGATTGGATTTGGATTGGATTTGGATTGGATTTGGATTGATTTGGATTGGATTGGATTGGATTTGATTGGATTTGGGATTGGATTTGGATGGATTTTGGCATTGGGATTTGGGATTGGATTTGGAATTGGTTTGGGATTGGATTGACATTGGATTTTGGATTGGATTGGATTGGATTTGATTGGATTTGGGATTGGATTGATTGGATTTGAATTGGATTTGGATTGGATTTGATTGGATTGGATTGGATTTGGATTGGTTTTGGATTGGAATTTGGATTGGATTTGGATTGGTTTTGGATTGGATTTGGATTTGGATTGGTTTGGATTGGATTTGGATTGGATTTGGATGGATTGGATTGGATTTGGATTGGATTTGGATTGGATTTGGATTGGATTTGGATTGGATTTGGATTGGATTTGGATTGGGATTTGGATTGGATTTTGGATTGGATGTTTGGATTGGATTTGGATTGTGGATTTTGGATTGGATTTGGATTGGATTTGGATTGGATTTGGATTGGATTTGGATTGATTGGATTGGATTTGGATTGGATTTGGATTGGATTTGGATTGGATTTGGATTGATTTGGAATTGGATTGGATTGGATTTGGATTGGATTTGGATTGGATTTGGATTGGATTTGGATTTGGATTTGGATTGGGATTTGATTGGATTTGGATTGGAATTTGGATTGGATTTGGATTGGATTTGGATTGGATTTGGATTGGATTTGGATTGGATTTGGATGGATTTGGATTGATTTGATTGGATTTTGGATTGGATTGGATTGGATTTGGATTGGATTTGGATTGGATTTGGATTGATTTGGATTGGATTTGGGATTGGATTTGGATTGGATTTGGATTGGATTTGGATTGGATTTGATTGGATTTGGATTGGATTGCGATTGGATTTGGGATTGGATTGGATTGGAATTTGGATTGATTTGGATTGGAATTTGGATTGGATTTGGATTGGATTTGGATTGGATTTGGATTGGATTTGGATTGGATTTGGATTGGATTTGGATTGGATTTGTTGGATTTGGATGATTTGGATTGGATTTGGATTGGATTTGGATTGGATTTGGATTGGATTTGGATTGGATTTGGATTGGATTTGGATTGATTTGGATTGGATTTGGATTGGATTTGGATTGGATTGGATTGGATTGGATGGATTTGGATTTTGGATTGGATTGGATTGGATTTGATTGGATTTGGTTGGATTTGGATTGGATTTGGATTGGATTTGGATTGGATTTTGGATTGGATTTGGATTGGATTTGGATTGGATTTGGATTGGATTTGGATTGGATTTGGATTGGATTTGGATTGGATTTGGTTGGATTTGGATTGGATTTGGATTGGATTTGGATTGGATTGGATTGGATTTGGATTGGATTTTGGATTGGATTTGGATTGGATTTGGGATAGGATTTGGATTGGATTTGGATTGGATTCTGGATTGGATTTGGATTGGATTTGGGATTGGATTTGGATTGGTATTGGATTTGGATTTTTTTTGGGACTTGGATTTGATTGACTTGTCGCAGACCCATGGGCACGGGACGACTTCTAGCGGTGAGTCAACATCTCCATGTGTTTAGCCCATTTGCGGGTAAATTGAATCCAAGAGTGCAAATCAGGATGCCGAAGTTTTGTTTAATGTTCTATGATCCGTAATTCGAGCAAGTGTCCGCAATAAAATAACTGATTGCTTGCTTGCGAGGCTCGCAGGAGGCCTTTCAATGTTTTCTCTCCTTCCAAAACCATCGAAATGTTGAATGTGCTTCAACTTTTTTGACACCATTATTAGCTGATTTAAACAATATCAAAAAATTGATAATCAAACCATAACAACAATTAAACAAAACAATGGTCTTTATTTTCAACAGTTCTTACAACTGACAGTGGGCGATATTCATTTATCGCCGCGGGACATCCTGGCTACGAAGAACACTGTGTATCGATATATCTAGAAAGATTCGCGAATTTAGGCGAAACTGACAAAAATGTACACAAATTCAGGAAACTATAGCGGTGAAATTGTAGCTTGATTGTCTATTCACTGCACTTGAACTTTTTCCCCTTTCGATAATTTAACTATTCAAAAAACTCAAATTTGTAGAAGACGAAACTTCACCTCATGCAAAACCACACACTGTATTGATTACGCCTGTGTTTGTTGTTTATCAAAGTGATGGGCGCATCTGAAATCGAAATCAAAACACGGCGAGAGTAAACGGCGACACTGCAAACAAAACATAAACAAGGCGTACATGGCGGGCTTAATTGAAACCAGAATGAAAACACCGGCGCCAAAGTAATAGGCCGACACTGAAAATAATATCGATTACAGGCTCATAACATTGGGCGATACTGGCATTCTTGAGTGCGTTTTAAGGCGAAACTTTATAATATTTTTTTTATACGAAATAGCTAGGACAATTGAAGGAGATGTGTGTGGTATTGATGGGGATTTTGGACTAGGTTTATGAAATGTGTATTAAAGTGAAATAGTTAAAGTTGGAGTATATTTTCTCCAATTGGGATAAAAATAGCACATAAAAATTTCATTGGTTATTTTCTCATTGTTATTGATTTGTCAGATAGGCCCTTATCGCGAATCCCTCTCGATATGGTTGTCAGGGGCCTGGACTTGTCTGTGACGAATTTCGTTTCTGAGTGTACATATCCAATTTTTACCACCACATTGAAAGATTCCAAATTTTGTAATACCTCAACAACATTAATACCTTGCGCAATACAAAGCAAAACGTCAAAAAAAACAAAATCGAGAATGATTCCTCTACCAACATTACAAAAGATCCAAAGACCTAATGAGTAATTTTTCATAAATTCTGCTGCTGAGCTCATATCAGTCGGTCCAATGAAATCGGCAGCATAAGCGAAAAAGAAGGCTTGTTTTTTCATCAGGATTTATCAGTGTAAGTTGACATAGCGAACTAAAATTGGCTAATTAAAAATATGCCAGCCTTTTTTTCAAACGTTCCACAGACCCATTTCAAATGATGATCCAGTTTTTGTTCTCTTTCTCTTCTCGTTCGGTCCTTTTTTGCGTGCGAATTGGCAGTGTTCCCATATTAAGGTATTTAAATGGAATATGGCACAATTTGTTTGTTTATGCGAAATTTCCACTACAATTTTAGCTTCACTTGTCGGGGTTCTGCTAAACCGCGCCAAGTGCCAAAAATCTTTATTCCGAGATATTTTACTTCAAAGTATTTTCCTGTACTAGTTTATCGCGCACGATAATTTTAATATTTTTATCGCTCACATGCGATTAACAGTGTTCAATAAGTACACCGAGAGTAATATACTAGTAAATTGTAATGTAATTTGGATTTCATTAAACCATATGAAGGCACTCAGTTTTCACTCTGGCCTGAACAAAAATGAAAAATATGGTTCCTTTGTTCGGTAAGGTTGGATGTTGTTTCACACGTTTTCAACAACACCAAGTAAATTTGTGACAAATGAGTTTAAGCATCACCCGTGGCGATGTTGGATGCCATGTCACAAAATGTTTCATGACAAGGATTCGTATGTATTGAATCAGGTTCTCGCGTGTGTTTCATACATTAGATCCTAATGATTCGAGAAACCCATGCAATTCGCTCTGCCAAAAGCGCACCAGTTTGCTCCCATTTGGTGCACCTTTGCTGATCAAGTTCACAATTCAATGCGTGAATGCGGTTCACGCGGAATTGACCATCATTTCAAGATGTACATTGACCTGCTGGTGTTTTACTGGCAATATAAAATAACCACAGAATCTAAAACTTTTTAGACTAAAAAGTTGTTTGATTTCCAATCACACATCGGAAAGGGTATCCAGAAAAAAAAAAGTTTCATCGGGGGTTCGAAACTCGTGCCTTCTGAGTGGTGATCTAATGGTGCTAACCACTAGGTGCATCTTCACTCTTGAAGGAGTGGTGATAAACTTGATCAAGTATGTTGCACTTTGTCTGACATGGGGTTTGAATGGCGATATGCCATTTTATGACAACTAAAGCGCACCAAGTTCCACCTGAGTTGTTCACACAGTATATATTAAAATCATTCGTTTTTTTCAAATTGACGGCTACTATGTGGATTGATAAACTATTCTATAATAAGCAAATGCAAGTATTTATGCATGTAAATTCCTCTACTATTCTGCTAAATGTGATTTTAGATAAACAGTAACTTAGTGCGGTTGTGGGCTGGATAAAATTTCAAGAAAATTGATCAAACGCCACCAAAACAATATTAATTTATGAATCTATTGCTGCCCAATTACACTGGCCTCTGTTTCTATGAGTTGCTTGAATGGATAAATTGTCCAGAATAGAGAAGGAAATGGAAAAATATAACTTTATATTGAAAAATGAATTCCCTCTGGATGACGTGCGTTGGTTTATGGTTCACTCTGGCTGAACAAAATTACAGTTTTACCGTGTCTTCCAAACAAAATTTGTGGTCTAAGATTACAAGAGATTGGTTCAACATCACTCGAATATTTTTATGGAAGAGAGATTATGATTATTAAGTCCTTTGTGTAAAAGAAACTTAAATTTTGAAAAAATGGCACTTGGTGGCGGTTTAGCAGAACACCCCATACACTTATGATCTCGCCCTTAAATCCATTGGTGTTAACCAGTGTGGATTTAACAACGGTTTTTTAACAATGCTACAATGAAGAGAAGATCCTCCTCTTTAACAGTGGTGATAGTTTTTATCTTGTTGTTTTTTTTCATTTGCATAAAAACTTCGAAACTAATACTTGGTGGCACACTTTCCAAGTGCGCGTGAACTCAAGGAACCAACTTTTTTTTTCGGTCCGCTTTGAGTTTGGCGTTTGGGGCGGACTTTCGCAGCCAGAAGTGAGTCAAACTGTTCAAAGTGGTTAGGTACGCGTGATTTTTTCCTTGTTCGCGCGTTTTGCTACTGCGTGGTAGTGGAAGCAAAAATAGGCATTCGTTCCTTCCTCTCTTTCTGTGTGGGGCACCTGTAGCCATTCGTAACTTTATTAAAAATAAATCCTTTCCGGGTTGTAGATCTGCCGTTTTTCTTCCGGAGCCCTTGCAAGTAAGTTCTGGAACCGCAGACTTCCATCTTGGATTTCTTTGTTTTGGCATTTGCGGATGCAATTCCATGTTAGAGTTAGTCGATATTTGTGGTCGAATTAACGAAAGGAAAAAATGTGGAATTTATTTCTCCTCTTTGCTCTAGAGGTTATAAATGCAGACGGTTACAATGCCAAACCATCAAGCTGCAATCTTCGGACGGAGAAGTGTTCGCATACGGACGTTTCAGATTGGCGAATTGTTCCGGACGATCAAAACAATGCTGGAGGATTTGGGCAGGACGAAGGGGAGGACGAAGGTGGTCCCACTGGGCCCAACCGTGAATTCGGCCATCCTGCGAAGGTGCTCCACGTGGGCACCGTACCACAAAGACGATCCGGCACCGGCCGAAGAATGCGAGTAACAAGGAGAAGCGCACCAGATGACATCAGCTCTTGGATGCGAACTTCCTCAAGGTCGCCAGGGAACGCTGTTCGAGTTGATCTTGGCGGCGACTACCTGGACATCAAGGGCCTATCTGAACGTAACATGCAAACGGTCGCCAACATGATCAAGGGTAAGAACCCGGAGGAGATCCGGAGAGCGTTCCAACATCAAGAAACGATTTCACCCGGCCGAGGAGGAACAGGAGCGCAAGGAGAACGAATGTGTGAGAGAAGTTAGAGGAGCTAAAGGTATGTAAAGTTTTACCTATATTTAAAACCGCTTTTCTTTAAAACCAACTGCAAAAAAGAAAAAAAGCACGGAAAGGCTGTATTTTGAAACCTATATTATTTGCTGATTAAAAAAACGAGTTGAACACGCAATGGAGCTCTTGTTTTTGAATTTACAGAAAATCACGCCTCCATATTGTTCTTGCAATAAATATGCAATGAGCAGGTTTTTCTGCTAGATGTAATCTTATCCGAATAAAAACTTAATTGTTAGCTGTAAATTAGCTAGAGCACGAAATATTGTTTTTCGAAATATTCAAAAGAAAAACAATTTCGGGTTGAATTTCCGTGTAAGGTTTTAATTTCTGTTAGTCAAATAGCGCTAATTGGGGCAGCGGAATATGCTCTCGGTCGCTTTCCGCGAACTAGAGTAATAAACTATAGAGGAAAAAGAATGTCGCTGGCGTCGCTGCAGGAACATCTTTTTGCTGGCCGAGATAGGCAGGGGCTATAAAATGTCAACGCGAAAAAGTATGCAGTTTGACACTTATACTACCCGACATGTTTCTGAGCGAGAACAAAGGGAAAGCAGCGACATTCGTCCTCTATAGTTTTCTATCTCTAAATTCTTTCGCGTAACACCCCGAGCAATAGCTGTGGTTCATAAGTTTAGGCGCCAAAAAGGCACGTTACCCGCCAATTGGGAGATTGACATCGTCATATTTGAACCTAATTCGTCTTATACCGATGGGAAAAGGAGATTGTTTATAGTGCAAACGAAATGTGCGGGAGTCCTCAATCAAGCACGCCGCTGAGCTCGAGTTTTTAACATTCGTCTTACACAAATTTCTTTGCCGTCTGATGTTTCCCTAAGGTTTTTTTTTCAAATTATCTTACAATTTTTTTCTAGGATAGTCTTCTCCAACTTCCTCAAGAGCCCATGAGCTTCTTAGGAAATCTTATGAGTACATCAATTTTTCTGAAATTTCCTTTGACTTATCTGGGCACAAGTATCACGTACTTTCCAAACCGATTTAACAAATGCAAAATGGCAAATTTGCCCGAAAGAAAGCTCTCAGTTAAGGTAAAAGGGTGTAATACCCCCCTTAAGGAAAAACTGCTCTAATCGCAATAGCAAATGCATCACTCTAAAGTTTTTTATGTCAAATGTGTTGCTTAATTTAAAGTTGGTCATGCTTGCATGCAACTTTCTCGTTTGCACAGTTGCTTCTGAAATATGTACTAGAATGTTTTTTTTGTAAACCGTCCCAATGTTTTAACATTCAAAAACTACGCCGGGCATATTGCCCCTCCCCATAGAAAAAAGGTTCCACAGCGTTGTATGAAATGTTCCAATGAGACTTACTACCACTTGCCTAAGGCTTAAAGTGGTCCATTAGGCAGTCGTCTTCCGTTAATAAGTTTTTGTAATAAGTCAATAGTAAAGGAAGGGCTCATTAACGGTCAAAGGCTTTGCCTTATCGGGACGCATATTTTTACGGCAAAAAACCTTGTTTTTCGATAATTTTTAGAATTTCTAGTTGATTGTTTATACTTCTCAAGAACATATATGCGCACCTCATTTATTCGCGAATAGTTAAGAATGGATCATATTTACGTTGTAAAAGAAGCCTTAAGTCGGGTGAAACTTAGAGGGCGTATTTGCCCGGTAGGGCGTAACACGAGTTACCTACTAACTGATAGTGTTTCATTGAACATAAGCTGAAGCAGGCTCTGTCGCAGTTAGGACGTAATGCCAAGAAGAAATAAGAAGACTTAGAACTTACACTTCATCAGAAGCTACTTTTGGATTTTCTTAAGAATCCCTCCACGTTTTCTTTCAAAAATTGTCCTAATAATAAGAAAATTTTCCCGACATTCCTCTGGAGACATACCTCCCTGGGCTTGGATTATATTTTCCAGGGAGCGATGACTTTGATTAATTGATGCGCTGTTGTTAGTAGTTTTGGATAGAATGTTGGGTGAATTTCAAAGCAATGGCAAACTTTTATTACAAAATTTAGATTATCTTCTGACCTAAAAATTCTGGTTAAACTACTGTACTATGCAGTTGGGCTGCACTAGGCTATCACTCATCAAAAATTACTTTTTCACTTCGGATAATATAATTTTCTAAACAGGCGAGAAGTTAATGATACGATGGTAAATGATAACAGATGGTAAATGATAATACAATGAATTTATAGTAAAATGGTGTAATGTAATTTTGATGAAATTTGTAGTGTGCATAGTGAAATGTGATATACCTAATGGAATAATCATATCTGAAGTGTTTATACCCGAAAGCACAACAACAATTGATGAGTTCTATCATGTATAACAACGTGAAGTTAGATAAAGTCACCAGAGGGTGAGAGATATGGGGATGGAGGACCTTTTAATAAATACTATTTCGTTTCTCACTTTACCACTCTAGTAGCATTTCGGCCTTATCATCAGTTGATGTAGTTCGAACTACTAGACTGCA